>NC_046376.1:1028174-1113222 GCF_011125445.2 Fundulus heteroclitus | reverse complement strand
AAATAAAATTGAATAGAATCAGATGAGACCAAGATGCAGCTTTTCATCCACAAACGCTCCAGGTGGACATGCAGAAAAGCGCTTTTTGTTCATTTTTTTTATTATTTCGTAACACGAGGTGTTAAAGCTCTTCAACATATGAACTCACATTAGGGGGTGGATCTCTCTAAACATTTTTTATTCCGCTGCGATAAAAATGGAATCATTCCCAGGCTTTTTATAGCACATCTTTGTAAGGAGTGCCAATAAAGGTCTATGGGGCAAATCAATGACGCTTTAATTATCTGAAACATCCGTCAGATCTCTGCATGTAATCAGAGCTCTGCCTGCATCTAAATCCTGCAAACTCCTGCATCAGATATTCCCTGAGCCTGGAAGTTAAACGTGTTTGCCTGTGCTCCGTCGACTGCGTCTGATTTCCTGCGTGCTTTGATCAGGCGTCACCGAGTGACAGGCGCGTTTCTCCAACATGCCGCAGATCATGAGATGATGGCTTTTGAGGAAACAGGAGGCGGATCAGGAACGGCCGATTATTTACATCCCCAGCCACCCGAATAATAAAAAAAATAAAAAATCACAGCTGAGAATAAACCAAAAGTGGGAAATTATTGACTGTAGGTGGCTGGCCCCACAGCACCAGCTGTATGATGAAAGAGTATCTTTAATTTCTTTTACAGATGCATGGAAGTCTATGATAATAAAGGACATTATTATTTTTTCTCTCAGCCACTGTTTAAAGAGCATTTCTCGTCATGAGTAATAAATAACAAGCCCCAGGAGAGGCATTGTTGAATGTGCAGACTTATTAGTGTTGGATTTGCCCAGATTTAGTTCACTTTAATGTCAGCTCACAGTTTGAAGCAAAGGGAAAAGAAAGATGCTTGTGTGCGTCTACAGCGACTTATCATAATAAACTTTCTGCTGCTCACTCTCAGTGATTAAACGTGTTTGCACGTGTGCAGTGATGAAGTGGAGCAGCCATTTAAACCAACACTACAACCTATTTATACTCAGCTGCACTCTTCAGGGGGGCCATCGCTCGGCAAGTTACATTTAAGCCCCACAAGACTCTTTTGTAAGCGATGATCATGAGCTGCAAACGAGACATTAGACCTGAACGAGCTCGTCTGGCACACCTTAGCGGCGCTCCCTGCTGCACCAGCTTCTTCTGGAGAGGGAGGACAAGTCGTTACATCTAAATTCTCCTACTGTTCTCCATGCTTGGACCAGAGAATGTTCTGCCGGCTCACGCAGCGTAGACCATAGACCCCATAGCCCAGCGTTAGTGGAGTAATCTAAGAGCTTTCTGGTTGCTCCTGTACAGGTTACAGGGTTTAGCCGCTGCTGGCAGGGTTGCAGTGTTTTTTATTATTATTATTATTATTATTATTATTATTATTATTATTATTATTGTTATTATTATTATTATTATTCCTTACTTTTTTTTAACACATCTTTGCTTTGCAAAGCAGCAGAAAACAAGACCTGTCTCCAGACAGGAATTTATGAGATCCAAAACCTTTTTAAAAATCATGAAATGTCTTTGAAAGACCTCCATTGTGCATGAATGCTGTATGTCACATTAATTGTTGGTTGCAAGACGTCATAAAAACACATTTTCTTATGCATTAGATGCAGCAACACCTGCATGGTAGATTCAACTGGAAGTCCCATTATTTTTGTTAGTTACAGCTTTTATGGTCAGAATGACCATTTTACAGGTTAAAAACTTGAATATTGAATAAATCAGGATTGGCAGCCTGAGCACACAGAGACTATGGGATCAACATGCTCTGGCAGGGAGTGGTTATGTGAGGCAGGTATGAGTGGCTGGCACTGATCTCTATTATCCACTGGAGTGCTAATAGCCGCTGTTAGAACGAGTCGCTGTGAAGCCACCAGCCGCCATATTAGTACTCCCTATTTCCCTCCAGTAACTAGGGAATATGTGCGCTACAGCATCGAATAACGATGATTTTCTCATGTTCAGGGGGGGCTTAAGACTTTTAAAATGTCAAATGCCATATAGTTTTATGTTATGTTCTAAAAATATCAAATACTGAGAAAGTCATGTGCTGAAATATTTTGCATTTTATTTATTCATATATATATATTTAACATTTATAAATAATAAATAAATAACAATATACAAAAACATATTTACATATATATACATATATACATATACACATACTTATATATACATCTATATATATTTAATATGAATAACATGTAAAATATTTCAGCACCTAATTTCCTAGTAGTTGATAGTGTTAGTACATCCACTGACTGTAGAATTACCTGTGAAACGTTTTCACTCAGCCAGAAAACTGCTTGTTGTTGCAACCAAATCCTGTGGGATTCTGTGAGAGTAGGGAGGAGCAAGATGGCGGCCAATGACTTCAGTTTTTCGGCAAAATCAGCACTCCAGTGTATTATATAGCTCAGTGGTAGCCGGGGTCCCAGGTGTGATGGCTTGATGATGATTGGACCGAGGCAGGTGAAGCTAATTAGCTAATTATGGTAATTAAGTGGTGGATGCGAGGAGCATGGATGGGGAAGGATCAATCAGGCCCAAAATCACAAACATGAGTCCTGGTCAGGACACCATGCAGCCTCTGATTCCCGTATTTTCCACGTTCATCTCCAGGACCAGAACCCGTCTCTCTTTTCAGCATCAGGCCTCGCAGCTTTGCAGTTTTTCGCTGATCATTTTGTTGGTGGGTTGTTTGGTTCACTTTGTGGTGATTTTTAAATTCAACATCCTGCATGATTTAAAATCCTCAACATATTCCAGAGAAGAAGAAGCTAAAAACCTTCATGTAAGACCAACAACATGTTTTTCTACAGCGCTCAGTTTTCTGTGTATTTCTACTTTTGCTTCACAGCTAATTTTATTCCTATCAAATGCTGTCCATTTTTGCATAGATAAATGCATTTATTTCCCCGTTATTAATGTGTCTGCTACAGCTAGCAGCACAGCTTGTGTCTCCTAATTGACGTCATTATTAATATACATTTAGAACTGTAATAATTGTTGTAATACTGTTTGAAATAGATGAAAGGAGACTGAAATAAAGCTCAGAAACCAATGGAACTGATCATAAATGCATCTGATTAGCAGACAGATGAAAGAAGTCGACTGTAAAAATGAGTTAATGAGACACATATATAGTAGATAAAGAAGCTGATGAGTGCTTCAAAACAAACCGACTTTAAAGCTGTTTTAAAGATGAATTGTTAGACTGCTTCCACTGCAGCATCCAAGCAAATGATTTAGTCCTGCGCCAGTAAAGGCCTTCCCCATTAGGTATTGAGCGTTGCGCCTTTAATTCTGATGGATTTATACTATGTGTGACATGAGCTCCATTATAATACAGCTGGAGAATATTACAGTCCAGTATGTATGTAATTAACACGGCTATGGTTCTGCTGTCAATGTCTTTTCAAGCTACAATAATTAGTAATAACTGTGAAATTAACAGTATTATTCAACTGCAATATCTATAGTGTCTTCAGTAGCTTTGAAAATCAACAAATGGGCAGGGTTTTTAATTAAAAGCTTTGTCTAGTCAGCTAAAAATGTGCAGCTTTTATCTCGTGGCCACTAAAATGCAGTTATTTATTTATTTATTGTTTATTTTTGTCAGGGAAAGACAAATGGGATAAGCACACTGAAAGATACAGTTTATTTAGGATTTAACATCCCAGCTCTACGACCCATGCATGAAGGAAACGGATGCTAGAAATATCTCTAAATATCTGCATTTAAGGTTTTAAAATCATAAAGGATCCTGTTCACAAATCAATGTTTTACAGTAACATTTTCCACTGACTTAACGAGGAACAAACCACAAGCATGCACGTTATTGCATGTTATTGAATGCAACCTTTGCTAGATCATTTGTGAAGCCATGTTGGATTTGGACTCAGGGAGTTATAGTTTTCTAAGTCTGAGGTCCAGCTGTTGACAGCAGTGCAGTTGTTTTCCTTAAATTAGAACAAAGATAGTCAGACTTCTGAGAACTAAAGAAATGTGCCATTAAAACGTAGCATTAATAATACCCTGATGCCTCATAACAAACATTTTTCTATGCCAGTTATGTCACCATGTTGCAAAGATATATGTTTGATGACCAAGACAAGTTAATTAGCATTGACAACAGAAGAGTTCTAGCCCTGGATTTGAACCCACATCCTTCTTGCTGCAAGGCAGCAGCAATAAGAACTATTCCCCCGCTGCAGCACAGCTTTAGAAAACTCCACGGTAAGAAGGAACAACAGGTTTTACTAAAGGTTAAGTCAAAACCTGCCAGTTATGTTTATTTTTCATAGCAGGCATCTATTAATAGCAAACAAGGTATTCATACCAACACTACCCTGTTATGGTTATAGTCTACTAATGATGATATGTTCCACTGCTCATGTCGTAATGCTAGAACCCCCCCCCCAATTAACTTAAAAATCCCCTCTAAGATTTTTACTCACTAAAATATTTAGTCTTACTTCTTTTTTTTGTTTCAATGCTCCATTTCAGTATGATTTTTTTACTGTATTTCAGTTTGTAATCAGGACAATAAAACTAAAGTATATAAAAAAAACAACTATCGCAGCAGTTACACTTTATAACTTACATAAAGTCACACAAATGTAAAACTGTGACAAACTGAAATAAACTTTTCTAATGCAGACGTTCATACAGTTAATTGTAGTAAAAGCTCAGCTTGTAGTTATTTCCAGGAGAGACACAGAGCCACTGGAAGACAGGACCAGGTCATAACTAACTGGACAAGAGTCATAACAACTATAGACATTGTTGCTGCAACAACACAGGATGTAACGGCAAATAAAATAATTAAATAATTCTACTATTTGGATATATATATATATATATATATATATATATATATATATATATATATATATATATATATATATATATATATATATATAAAGCTATAGATTGTTCCATGTGTTCTAAATTGGTCAAACTATAAATACAGTCCACAAACGTCCATTCAGGCTTTTGTCCAGAATTCAAATGTCCAGCTTTACTGCGAAGGACGGCGTTTGGAGTTGATTTCACAGAGAAACTCCAGTTTCTGCAGTCTTACACTGTAACACTGGATACTCCACTAGTTGAGTATCCAGTGTTACAGTGTAAGACTGCAAACATTCAAAAATGTCCCCTGGGTTTCCTTTCCCAGATCAGCTTTTCCTACTTAGCATTCTAACCAAAAGCCTCTAAATCATCCTGAGCATCTGAACTTGGATCTTTCCTCAGGGGTACTTTTGATTAAAAGATACAATTAACTGAACCCATAAAAGCCGGGCGGGGGGGGGGGGGGGGGGGGGGGGGGCTGACAGCACGCCTCTGTGAATTTATGGAGAAGCATGACCTTATTTGACACGTGACCCTGGATCCATTCACTCAGCAGCTGGACTCAACCAATGGATGTTTCCCTCAATCTGCTGTTTTCTTCTGTCCCTAAAAACTCAGCCTGTCTGTCTGAGAGTGACAGGAAGAGGCAGAACGTTGTCTGTGTGTAGAGACGTTTGAACTAGACACTTGGAGACAGTTCCTTACAGCTATGTTGGAGACAGATGGCAAGGTGTGCGTTTTGGAGTGTGAAAGCACGTTGCTTTGATTATTAACAGCAAGTGCAGGTTCTGCACAGACTGATATGCTCCTCTCTTTTTTCCTTATTTGGTGCAGAGTTGCCTCTTGATGGTAAGAAAAGTTAATGTTCTAGTGTCTTTGTGAAGAATGCTGACTGACAAGCAAACACGTTATAAAGAAGTAGAAGTTTATTATTATGTCCCCTGATTGTTGAAAGACGTATATCCCAGAGAGGTGATTGGTTTCCACCCTAAATAGCTGACTAAAGAAAATTCAAAGCCTGAGCTCAGAGTCTAGAGAATGTTTCAACACATTTCCCTTTAAATTAGCCCTTAAATTTCCCCTACAGGTCGGAGAGCTGCAGCAACGCAGACAATTTAGTGATTTGCTTGGTCCGTTTGTCTCCTGTTGTTGTCGATTATTTGTGCATCCATGGGTGCTGCTGGATCACGTTATCCCGTTCTAATTCGTCCTCTTTGATCCGACTCTAATCACAGATGCTGCACCGGGAGAAAGTCCTCAGATGTCAGAGATGAGCGGTCTGTTCGTGGTGAAGCCGGAAAGTGTCACCGCTACAAAAGGTTTGTTAAAATAAGCTCTGAGTTCTACAGAGGAGGTAAAAAAGTGATATAAAGTACAAAGTTCCATCTTATTGAAAAGGGGAACTGACGTAGTTGTATTTTGTTATTGATTCAGTTTCAGCATTCAGTCTACTTTAGTAGATGTCTGTCACCATGCAGAACCTTGTTTTATCATCATTTGACTGCTTAACATCGGCAAATGGCCGTAGTTGTATAGCAATTTATGATTGATCCATGAGATAAACCCAACTAACGCCACCAGATGCCAACAGACACCTTAAAGTTTGGGGTTAAAACTGGCTGCTACTGTTCAAAATTTCATCTTTAGGCGGTGTGTGGCGCTGTTTTTTTTAAATAAATATCACTTTTTATATAGTCTTTATAGAATAAATGTTTTTTGTCTCGCAGCCCTACATCTTTTGTCCAGCCATACAGACAATACAGGAGATTGTTGTAACATGCAGAGCGAAGCCAGTAGTCGATTGAAATTCCTGCAGCACTCCCAGCGTCGTCATGGTCACCTCCCAGAATAGTTTCCTTCATGTCTCTTCATCATTCTGTTTTCGTTGTACCTGATTATTGAAGGAGCAATAAGTGGAATTTCACCACTAGGCGTGCTGTTGAGCACTGTCTGTAAACCAAAACAAGATGTGTGGCAAGCCACGCCTCTCTCTGCCTCTGAAATCTGAGCACCAGACTGGTTATCTATTTCAATGCTACATCTTTTTGTCAAAAAAAGAACGCCCTGAAAGTACGCGAGGATCACGGTGGGCAGCTCACATGCCTGCATCAAACAATGCTAACTATGTTAGCTGGGTTAACGGCTACTCGCCTCACGTAACCGTAACGCCTGGCCCATTTCTGGCCAACAACTAACCCACATGCCACAATGGTAGCATTACATCGACCCAAATCAACAGAACAAGTCTAATGAGACTGTAACACCAACAAAAACCAGCATTTGACTCCATGCTGTAACTCACCTGTCCAGGAGGAGAAGAGCTAGAGTTCAACAGGAGCTGCTTCTGCTCTCCAAATGTTCTCCACCTTGGAAACACAAGGCCAATGTTATTCTTTGTTTTCTCTTTGCTTATCTGACAACGTCTACGCTAAACACCTTTGTGTTTGTGTGGTAACAACGGGTCCTGATCGTCTCCAGGTGAAGGCTGCGGTGAGATTTTATGGGGAGGGAAGGGCTAAACCCTGTGTTACAGCTGTTCGCGTGCACGTACATAAACGGCTGGTATGGTATGTGACGTCATACAATAGTCCCTCCAAAAAGATACCTTTAGTTCTTCACAAATAATTTTTTTAGTTCTATCAATCTAACATATTGGTCCTTTAAATATGCCGTAGAGTTTTTGGGCCAGTGTCCTGACTGATCCCTTTTGTACGAGATCCTTTAAATATTCTGAAACCTCTGCAGACTTTTGTTTCAGCGAAAGGATGCAAATGTCAGAATATGTCCCACAAGGACAGCTTAACTTCATTTGATGGCAGGTGTGAACTCAAAAGGACAGAGCACCAAAATCAGATCACTAGTGCAAACTTAAACAACAGGCTTATTGCACGTCTTTGTTTTTTTTTGTCAAACTGTGCAGGACATGCAGTATTTCACATCAGATGTGTGAAACATTTTCAAAACAAATCAAATCAAATTTTACTTCTAAAGCGCTTTAGAACAACCAGAGATTGTGCAGGATTAAAAACTACAAATAAAAATAGTAATAAAATCAGAACAGTCGTAACTCTCATGTATAAAAGGCAGAACGGAACAAATAGGTCTTTATCCTGACCTTGGAGAGCGGCAGGGCTGTGATGGCGTGTGATTCCAGGGGAAGAGTGCTCCAGAGTTTGGCCTCGCCGCTGCAAAGACACGATGGGTCCACTGCTTACATCTCGACCGGGGACCACCAGCAGGTGTTGCTCAGAAGAGCGTAAGGCTCTACTGGGCTGGTGCACTGCAAAAAAGGAACTAAAAATAAGTGAAATTTCCTAGAAATGGAACATTTGTCCTTGATTTGAGCAGGGAAATAATAATAATAATAATGGAATGAGTATTTTGACCCTTAAAATAAGATAATTAGATAAACTGCACTTAAAATAAGATGACAGAGATGAGTTGTTCCTATTTTAAGTGCAGAAAATCTTATTCTATTGGCAGATAATCTTACTTATCTGCTCAAATCAAGGACAGATAGTCTGTGAGTCCAGAGGTGTGAGGTTCAAAGCTAAATTTGATTGACCCGAAGGACAAAAGAGTCTAAATTCTGTTTTGGACTCATTCAAACGGAGAAAACTTAGAGACAATCATGGTTTGATGTCATCAAGATGTGCTTGAATGGGCTGCGTGTCTGGAGAGTTTGGAGACACAGGCAGGTGGACTTTGACTAGGACTATCATGGTCTCTTTTTTTTTTTCTCATCTTAAGGAGGTTGTTTAGTTTTAAATCCACATTATCCATGAGGTGCCACAGCGAACAAGCTGTTTGACAACGTGCTCTATCTTTGGTGGCTGCAGGGAAGGACATCACCTTTGTGGCCAAAGTCGACTCCTCCACTCTGACTAGGAAGCCCGTGATGAAGTGGCTGAAGGGGAAGTGGCTGGACTTGTCTAGCAAAGCAGGGAAACACCTGCAGTTCAAGGAGTCCTACGACAGGAACACCAAGGTGTAGTATCTGTGTGTCATCAGCTGTGAATGCACTGCAAGCTGTCACCGGCCTAGAAATGTTAACGCTGGACTTTCTCAAGGCTTAAAGGGATAGTTCAGCTTTTCTGCACGTGGGTATTTGAGTTAGTGTTAACCAGGTAGAACTGCTCTATTAAAAAGACAGGAAGAAGCTTAAAAGTGGAATAGTTCTGGCAGCTTCATTTCTAGATAAAATCCAGTTAGGAAACAAATGAATAACTGTAATTTTGCATAATTTTAAACATGTTAATTAATTCTTTACATTATTCGCTGCAGAGGGAGGATATTTTCTGTGTCTAATGGCAATATTGCATTTTTAGAAATTATTTAATTATCTCACATGAAGGATTAAGAAGAATCATCATCACAGAATGCACAGAAAAACTGTATTTATTAAATTACAGTTCAAATGTATTTAAACATAATTTGTTGTGGAAATAAAAATTGTCTTAAAAAGCTTAAACTTTGGTTAATACACAGTTTTTTTGGTAATTTTTTTTACACACACACACACACTACTATCCACAAACATCTATATATATATATATATATATATATATATATATATTAATATATATATATATATATATATATATATATATATATATATATATATATATATATATATATATATATATTTAGATTGCAGGGCAATAGATGATGAAAATGTAAATTCACCACAAGGTCAGACTGCGCGATGCTTAGATAAATTGCTACATCTCCAGGTCACAGTTAGCATATTACATGTTCATGGCAGGAAAATTAAAGAACAACAGAACGAGGATATTGTCCGGCTGGAAGATGTGCTACAAGTCAACGTGTCTAAAAAGAAGACGGCAGCACGACTTACGTCTGAATGCAGACATGTTGCAGTCACTGATTGGACCATGAACCCCTCAGCGTACCAGACTAACAGCCTAAGCCCGGTCCTCACTGGGTCATCAGCAGAACAATGATCCCAAACACAGCAGCACATCTAAAGAAAAACAGCTGAAAAAGTAAAGAGTCAGGGTGCTGCAATGGTCCAGTCAAAGTCCAGACCTAAGACCTGAACATAAGACCTGAACATAAGACCTAAACATAAGACCTGAATATAAGACCTGTACAGAACCGGATCTTTGCACATCCTGAATTATCTGAAACGCTGCAAAGACTCGTGGAATCATGGGCTGTACGTAGTTTTTCACACAGCGTTTTCTTTTTGGCTTCAATACTTTTTCGATGCCAGTGTAAAATGTGTTTTTGTTGGGTTAGATTTTCATTCATGTTAAACCAGGCAGGTTTTATCATGGCCCCAGAACTGAAGGCTGGTGTGCGTTCTTAACCCCGCTGCATATCTGCAGACGTGATTATGTGCTGTCAGCGTCTGGTCCCTTCTCTCCCTGTCAGGTCTACACTTACCAGATGAGCATCATCAAAGTGGTGGATGGAGACGCAGGTGGCTACCGCTGCGAGGTCGCCGCCAAAGACAAGTGTGACAGCTGCACATTTGAAGTCTCCGTGCAGGGTAGGTCTGCAGATAGACACTTAATCACATTATTGTCATCTTCCATTCCACGTGTCGGCCATGGCTGCGTAACCCAGTGTGTCAGCCAATAAGTCAGGGAGTGCGCTCCACATTAGATCCGTCATTTAGGCCTCATGAGGTCATCAGTCCATTTCTGCTCGGTGCTGCGGTGAATGAATGAACCTGGCTCTCCTTCTTCTTCTTCTCTGCTTTCAGCGGCACAGGAGGACCAGCCGGACAACATCCTGGAGGCCTTTAAACGATCGTGAGTGTCCGTGTCGACGAGGCTGTGCTGGACATGTCAGCCGTCACGCCGTCTCGCCGTCTCGCTCGGCGTCTCTCTGTAGATCGCCGCCTCTGGGCTTCTGTCAGTCTGAGCCGGCGTCTCCGCCGTGTGTCTGTCAATCTCTCTCTGCTGGCAGGATCTGCTCCAGTCAGGCTGTTCGCCATCTCTCGCTTCCTGTCACGTCTCAAAGTCTCTCCTTCCTCTATTTTTTTTTACATACGCTTGCTTTTTTCCCCCATACTTAATTGTTTCTGATCCTCAAACTAATTTCAATCTCACACAAATCAACCCTGAGTAAAGACGGAGAGTTAATTTATTAAGGAATAAAAGCCATCCAAAGCAATCTCCGCCTGCTTAAAAAAGTAATTACCTCCCTTGTTCTCTCATTATTTCACCGGGTTAAAACTCTTTCTGTTTACATTTATCTAGACGCACACAGCAGTTAGGGATTGCTTATTCTTTGTTTTTGCGGATGCCATTCATACACAGTTCAGCCAACCCATCAAAGCGTTCTCTGGGTTCTCTCACTACACCTGCAGAACCCAGAAACACCTTAAATAGAACCCGTCTGACGACATGAAGTAGGCTGGAAGGGCTCAGAATGCAAAGACATTTACAAACCATTTAAAAACATGATTCACTCACACACCTCTCAGTCTGAAAAGGGTTAGAAGATTCAGTTTCTGGCGCTTTGGGACTCTTGCAAATCACAAATTGCGTAAAGACGGACCAGCGGTGAACTTGGAGAACCCACACAGGCTCAGTGAGACCATGCAAACTTGGAGAAAGATCCAGACTGGGATTTGAACTCAGGACCTTTTTTCTGTGAGGTAACAGTGTTACCAACTATCCCTGAATGAAAACCCAGCAAAAAACACAAAGGATTTAGCAAAAGACTGGTTCTGCTTCTCTGATGATCTCAGAGAAGCAGAACCTTTAGAAAGGTGTTAATCTGGTAATGTGTGACAGAGACTGCTCTGCTTATTTAGAACCAGGACCGCTCTCAGTAATCCATTCTGAAGCAGGAGATCCCGACAGAGAACGTCAGGTTATGCAACTGAACAATGATCCAAAGCACGCCAGAGAGTCCGTCTCCGAATGGCCAAAAAAAAAACAAGAAGAAGAAGGGGGGCTGATTTCAAGATGACCTTAAACACCCCAATGAAGCCCCAAACTGCAGGAATTCCTGAATTAAAAATCCTGCAAAGACGACTGAGGCAGTCGTTCTGTTACGGGCTTTATTATATATTATATATATTGCATATTATTTTTCACACAGGGCTGGGTTTGTTTGTTTCTCCTCATTTAATTTACCCATATTAGAAAGCTGCTTTTTGTATTTATTAAATCTATCTGAAATTGGTTTGAGGATCCAAAGCTAAAGCTTTTACAGAAGTGGGCCAATACTTTTTTACAGCAGGATATGGTATATATCATGTTTCCATTTTCTACTTTGTGAAATGTATCCAAGGATTTCCTTCCCATTATGGTTTTTACGCCTTGTAAATATGTGTGATAGCCAATGAGCCGACACCTTGGCGCCGACACACGGCGGTTCTTATCGGCGCTCGCTGTTTGAAAACATGATTCCTCTGCTCGGTCAGAGCTCCTGCAGAAAGGCGTGGGCAAAGACGCAAAGAGACAGCTCCATGTTGTGCTCTGGACAAGATGTCAGCCAGCTTATTTCAGGCAGCGATAGGTTGGCGTGATAAATGAAGAGTGAGGTGTGTGTTAAAACCCGAGCATGCTGCTGAGGAGGTAACGTGTGAACGATGTGTGGAGGTCATGCAGCTTCACCTCCAGACGCAGAGAGGAGGATCATCTTCCTCACTAGGCTGCTCTCTTCTGTTCACACTCTATCACATCTTTTTACTACTAGAAAAACTCCTCTTTATAGATTAAAGTCACATTTTCCTCATAATTTCTCATAAAGTGACCAATTATGACAAATAAAACAGAGTTCTGTTGCGTCTTTAAACACGTCCAGTTATGTTTTATTCGCTCAAAGGATTTTATGACCACAGACATCAGGGCGACGGGTCTGTGGCCATCTAACCCCGTGGTGGTGCGTGTCTTTGTGGGACTGGGACGATGGTGGAGCCTCACACAGATCCAGAGACTTGATGAAGATCCAACTGAGAACAGGGACCAGTGGGTCAGTGCAGCCTTTCAGGCAGAAGGGGGAGAAGACGGCCGGTCCTGGAGCTTTCCTGGTTTTCTCACACTGAAAGATGTACGTCACAGGGACGGTGATAAGACAGCAGGGCGTTTGGGTCTGGGTAGAGGTCCTGTGTGAAGACCTACAGAAGAAGCTGTGGGAGTCATCAGCCCTTCAGAGGGTCAGCACCGCCTGCAGAGACAGACTCGTACAGCTTGTAATGCAGACTGATGAGAAGCAGCATTTTAACGTCTCACTGTAACTTCTACTGGCGGCTCTGATCTTCCTGCCTGCTCACACGTAACGCGTCTCTCAGTGCTGTGAGCTTCTTCTCTGCTCCGACGCAGCTTCCTCAGATGTTAGGAAAACCATGCTTTGTTGGTGTTTTAGGTGCAAAAGGTCTGGCTCTGCACACACACATCATCAAAAAAGAAAACTTAGGCGTGATGTTGCAGTGTCAGAAGTATTCAGGTCAGTGGGTGGAGCTCCACTGGTGCAGGCGAGGCAGGCTAACATCCTAAGTCCACTTCCCAGCAGTCCTACCACAGCCTTAGAGGTTCTCATGAGCTGAGAGGTCAGACTGACCTATAGCTGCACACGGACCTGCACGGTTCCTTGCATCTTTTCAAAGCTGTGTAACAGCAATCCATCGTGGTTTGATCCCTGGTGGGTTTCATCTTTTTTCATTGGAGAGGTTTACGCTGTTAAAATCCTCAAGAACAATGATGAGAGAGTCTGGGTGCTTTTTCTCCTCGTCCATCTTCAGCTCTGCCAGCAGTTTTTCCTGGTCTGAAGTATAGTTTGGTGTGAGGCAAGGCAAGGCCAGTTTATTTAGATAAAACTTTTCAGTAAGATGATTGAAAGTGTAGGGATGTAAACCCACAGGCTGAGCATCGCTCTGAGAAAACTCACAGGTAGCCCACTACGCCTGAAGACAGGGCTTAAATGCAGAGGACACATTTAGGTGGGATGTATAAAGTTGCAATAACAAAATAAGAAGATCATGATGACATGCTCCCAGGTTGGGGCTCCTTTTGCATGAACTGCTGGCATGAATGGGATCAGCCTGTGGCTCCACAGGTCAGGCCATTAAAGCAGGTACTGGAGCTGCTGAAAATAAAATCAGCAGCACGTGCATAAAGCCTGACAGCAGAGTGAAGCATGAAGTGCTGTAAAGATTTCACACAGACGACTGTGCTGACGTGATAAAAGGCAGCCGGCCACCACAGGCAGATGAAATGGAGCCACAAATCATCACAGATGGTGGAAACTTCACACTGGACCTCAACCACCTTTATACTCCTCCTCCAAACCTGAGAGCTTCACTTTTACACCAAATGATACATTTATTTTTCATCTGGAAGGAGGATTCCCTGTTCATGTTGATGAATCATGACATTTACACTAAGCTACATTTCTGATTTTATTTCAGCTGTAAGCCTTGATCATCAAAATCAGCAGAAATAAACGCTTTAATGCATCACTCTGTATGGACTGAAACTGTGCCACCTTTTACTTTTTTATATTAAATTACTAAGATAATAACCAATTTAAATGATATTCTAATGTACAGGGATGCAAATACAAGCACTTGCTGTACGCTGATGACTGATATGTCTGATGTTGGCGACGTAATCCTAGCATGACTGAAGGTCAAAGAGACCAAGATTCAGCATTTTATCCACACCTCTCTGAGAGTTTATGTGAAAAGTAGAAAGGTAACAGAGCGAAGCCTCGCTGTTAGAGAAACAGGACGAGTGGAATCGCTCTGAGCTGAAAGGCGTTCAGACGGTTTGAGCCTTTGGTAAAACACCAGACAAGGTGTTGCTCTACCTGAAAACTGCTCAGGTAGTCCTGTTCCAGAAGGCAGGCTTCTGGACTTCTACAAGTTACGCTTCTTTGCATGTTTTCACGCCTCGCTCAAAGTTTTCTCCATTCACACCTTGAGGAAAGTTTAAAAAAAATAAAAATCAAGAAACTGACATGGTGCATCACGGCTACTGCAAGGTTTTCAGACCCGTGGGAAGAAAACCAGAAATCATTTGAGTTTTCTTTTTACAAGAATAAAACAAAAACTCAATATTAATCTAAAAACATGGCTTTTTATTTTAAATACCAGGCTCAGACAGTCGGGTACGGTTTAGAGACAGCAGCACTGAGGAGGAGACAGGAGGCAGAGCTGGAGGCAGCAGAGATGGAGATGTTGAGGTTCTCCGGTGACGAAGATGGAGAGGATCAGGAAGGAGTCCATCAGGAAGGAGTCCATCAGGAAGGAGTCCATCAGGGGGACGGCTCATGCTAGAGGTGGAGACAGAGCCAGAGGGGACTGAACCCAGGTGGTGCGGACATGTACGGAGGACGGATATGAGTACGTAGGTGGAAGGAGGCCGAGGCTGGAACTGATAGGCAGGAGGCCTGGAGGGAAACCAAAGAGGAGATTTATGGGTGGAGTGAAAGAGGACATGAAGGCAGGGTGGTGTGACTGAAGAAGATGCAGAAGATGGAGGCAGATGGAGGCAGATGGCCCATGATGGGGACCCATGAACAGGGGAAAAACAGGAAAAAGTCACAGTCATTAGGAAAAACTATAAGTACATTTATTTAGACAAATATAATGATAACAGCAGAAATAGCTGCTGTCTGGCCATTTTCTGTGATTTTCTTGATAATAACTAAAATCCCCTAAGCATGCCTGTAAGAGCGCTTCCGTATCGTCTTCTGTCTGCTTTGGTCACATGACACATGATTACATAACCGCTGCTCCTGATGACTGCAGGTGGTCCAATCATTTCCTCCACAGCTGGTTAGTCATGCTCATAAACGTTTGTACTGACAACTATTTTCTGATTTGGGCTCTGTACACATTACAGCAACGAGTTTCAAATCAAACACCTGAGATGGAGTTCACTTTGTTGAGCAAAAAGATTGCATATAAATGTTAGGAAATATATATTTTTATAAATGAATCCCTCCGTGGCAGGCGCTCAAAAGTAATTGGACAAATCAATTAACTCAAAAACATTTTATTTTTTATTTTTAATACTTGGTTGGAATCCCTTTGATGCCGACTATCCTCCTTTTGAGGCTCCTCTGGGCCTTTACTGCAGCAGCTATCAGTTGCTGTTTGTTTGAGAGGCTTTTTCTCAGAAGTCTGCTCTTTAACAAGTGAAATGCATTCATTCAGGTTAAGACCTGGTGACCGACTTGGCCATTTGATGTTCCACTTCTTTGCTTTGATAAACTGCTGGCTCTCTTCGGCTTTATGTTCTGGGTCATTGTCCACCTGTGAATTAAAGCTGACTGGGTTTAGCACGTCTCTGAACGCCTCAGGATTCATTGGGCTGTGTCTGTCCCGGGTCATCCACTAACACTGCTGACCCAGCGCCTCTGGAAAGCCTTCACACCCGAATCCTCCCACCGACTCCCCCGTGTGTACACACGTTGTGGTACACCTCGGATCAGGCGCTGTTCCACGCCCTCTCCATACCTTTTTCTGCTTCTGTAGAGGTCTTATTCTCATCCAGCTAAAGAAGGTTCCTGCAGAACAGTTCTGGCATTTTTAGATAATTTCAGCCTTTTAATAGCTGAGGCTTATGAGTGGGCTGCACCTGGCAGTGAACCCCCTTTACTTCCTTTCATGCAATCTTCTCCTCATGGTAGAGTTGGATCTTGATAAGCCTGCTTCCTGGAGAGAAGCTCCTCTGACCGCATGTTGTCTGTTCACGGCGTAATCTTCCACATTACAAACGTCACACCTCAAATCTACTCCAGGCCTGCTTGATTGGTGATGACATAAAGGAATTGCTCGTGTCTGCCCATGAAATAAGTTGCATTTCATTTGCAGTCAAAACTCAGAAATCCCAGTTTGCAACATAAAAATTAAACTGGAACAGCCGCTACAAATTTTGTAAGGCAGGTTGTTGGATCCAGCATGGAAGACGCCGTTGTAAGAGTGCGTCTAAAATCTGTGAACCCCCGAACAAATTAAAAGTGGTGTCTGCATGTGGAAAGTACAGCTTTAGAGGGAAGATTATAAGAAGTACTACGGACAAAACAACAGCTTTCCTGGCTGTCGCCGTGTTGGAATAACCTAACCTTTTGTTTTTTTGTTTTAACTTGGAATCCCGACTTCTCCGCCTGTGTAACTGTGACGATATTTCCTCAGGTTTACCCTATTCACAGCTCCTATGTTGGATTTCCAAGACGAATGGAATGCAACGATAGTCTTTGAGTCAATTGTCTGATTTTTCTGGTACCTTTAAAAAGAAGGCGGCACAACTTCTGCACATTTATGTCCATGTCCAGAGCTATAATTAGAACACGTTTCAGTAAACAGTTAAAACAACATTTGTGTCAACATCCACGTATAAAGGGACCTTAACTGTGACTTCAGGACTGAGGACAGGTGCATCTGATCTCCACTGATCATCTCAGAGATGAGAGCCCCTCCTTAGAAATCAGTGCTTTGAGAGCGACCCATTCGTTCACGCATGTTTTTAGAAGCAGTCTGCACGCCTAGGCGCAGGATGTCATACCTCTCTGGACATGGGAGTGATGGCAACACCTGACAGCATGGTGTACCTGATGTTTGGCGCTAGATACTTATAGCAATAAGCTCAGCTTGTCTGGTTAGATAAGAAGGATTGTCTATCCTTTAATGGTTGAATAACTTACTGTTCCTCTGTTATTCTATACATAAAAAGCCCTGATCAGTCTTTCACATTCACAGATATGCAGGAAAATAAGCAGCGTTAACTATCTTTGTGGGTTCAGACATCAGTCAGTCTACATGGTGACATCTACAGAGCATGAAACACTAACAAGCATCAGCAGGAATGGGTTCTTGCTATTTTCTATCCCGGATGCTCGTTGTGAGAGTTTTCCTCGTTTGCTTGAGGTTCATTTAACTCATCTGAGACCAAAATAAATGGAAACTAGAAAAATTTCTGAAGAAATTTAGTATGGCGCCTGCCACTTGGTGCGTACCGTACCGTCAGAAATAGCAAGAGGAAGTAACACTGCAAATTTCAGGTTCCTACGGTCTTCACAGCCCTCGCAGCGGCCGTTGAAAGGTGCCATGTTAAGTCAATGGACCTCCTAGGAGCCTCTTGCTAGCACCATTGTCATGGAGACTCAGTGAGAGCTGCAGCCCTCTCTGTCTGTAAAGGCAGAAGAACTCTGGCTAAGCAGCAGTTGGTAGGAGCTTCCCAAAGCTACTTCTGGTTAGCAACATGCTAACGGTTAGCCGCTAGCAGGGTTGTGTTCAGTATCACCAGGTGATGTTACTCTGTTAGTTTGGTTGAAATCCTGTACTGAGAAGTGCCTAAAAACGGAGAAAATCCTAAAATTCACCAAATCTGTCAAGCAGGAGTTTGTACAAGCTTCTTATAGCTACTTCCGGTTAGCAACATGCTAACCGTTAGCCGCTAACATGGTTGTGTATGGTATCACTGGGTAAGTGTTCTCTGTTAGTTTGGTCCAAATCCTGTACTGGGATGAGCCTCAAATAGGGAGAAAAAACGTTGTTTATAACGTTGCCATGGTAACTCAAAATGGCGGGTGGTACAAAAAAATACTTCATGGGATCAGCACACATGTTTTAATATACACACTGTGGGGATTATAATACAAAACTCTAAGTCTCCCACACCGGGAATCGATCCTACGACCTCTTGCATACTAAGCCTGCACTCTTCCTCTGAGCTATACTGTAACGCCATATATGGGCATGCATTATTGGGACCATAAGGGGTTTGGTCTCCCATTGAAAAGCATTGGATATTTGACACCTCATAGCTTGGAGATGCTTTATGCGACGTAGCCCAAATTTCTTGTGGAGCTTTCTCTCTAAAGTAAGAACAGACTCTGTGAAGCAGAAGTTGGTGAGACCTTCCTAGAGCTACTTCCGGTTAGCAACATGCTAACCGTTAGCCGCTAACAAGGTTGTGTTCAGTACCACCGGGTGATTGTACTCTGTCAGTTTGGTCCAAATCCTGTACTGGAAAGTGCCTCAAATAGGGGTGCCAATACTTATTGTCACCAAACGTGACCAAAGTTCATGGGTCAGATTGGCCTCCTTTAGCAACTCAGCCTCACCACATCTGGGCCTAGAACTCAACATTTGACCAAAATGGTGTGTAGTGCCATTTCCCACATGTGGGTGGTGCTGTATTGGCCAAGTGGGTTGTGTCTAAGCATCATGCCAGGTCCTGTTGGAAGCAAAGACCCAATAGGAAAGCATGTAAAATCCAAAATGGGACAGTAAACTGACACATGGCTGAAAGTCACATGAAAATTTTTAAATGTTAAGAGGAAGTGACTGTGCGAATTTCAGATTTCTACATTAATCACAGCCGCTGCAGCTGGCGTCGAAAGTTGCCATTCTATCTCAATGGAACGTCTCCCACTGGCCCTCAGAGTTCCGTCGTCATGGAAACTCACTGACACAGCTGCAGCGGGCCAGTCTAAAAAAGTGCAGACACTTGGTGTCCAAGTCTGCCTATTGGATTATAATGGAGAACTTTGCCTCGAACAACGCACGATTTCTCCGGAACCGTAAATGGTAGAGACGTAATTTTTTCTGTGTTTATTTCGTAAAGGATAGGGGAAGAAGACTTGCTATCGGTTTTTACTGGAAAAAGTTTAATAAAGGCGTAAAAAATTATGATCTAAAGGACATTTTTATGAAATTTCAGAAATCCTCTGAAAATGATCCCGAACAAATCGCTCTGGCTAAAAAAGTATAGGAGATATCAAAATAATTCTTTCACTGTGAGTATCAGCAGGCTTTTGATGACCATGTAGCTCATTTTCATATTTTTACAAAAATCGGTGTAGGCACAGCGACGATGTAAAAAAGTGGATGATGTGGGAAAATGCAGCTCCAAAGCGATTTCAGGATTTTGCACATTCGCTACTCCCGAACAAATTGTTCCTGTGGAAAAACCGTAACAGTTATCCACAAAATTCCTTTTTCTTGAGTGCCAGAAGGGTTGGGACATTCATGTGTGAAAGTCTCTTGTCTGTACATAAAACGGTTTAGGAGTAGCGACGATGCGAAAACATGTGATTTTTTGGATTTTTAGACATCATTTTTCAAAACCGCTCCATAGGAAATGAATGGGGGAGGTTTCGGGTTTGTGTCGCTCTGAGGTGATTTGCGAAAAATCTATAAATGCCACACCAATGAGGGTTACATTTCCCGAATCCTGACAAAAATACCCACGTTTTGATGTATAATTTGTCTACGTAGAGTGAAAATTGAGCGAGTAGGCTCAAGTTGTTCGGAGTTTTGAAATCTTTAAAAAAGCTAGAGTGGGCCACTCTAGCGGTTGGAGAATTCCGTCATTGACTTTCATTGTAAACGATGATTTCGCTGATTTTTGGACATGAGCTTTGAGGAGTAACTGTGAAGAGACGATAAAAGATATCCACATGCCGTTTTCACTTCTGAGTAGTTCACAGACATATCTACAAACTGGAAGTTAAACGGTGTTCGTAGGTGAAAGCATGGCGACACAGTACAGCGTTGAAAATGGTCATTTTGAGGGTTTTTTGAGGCTTTCTTTCTCCCCGACTCCATTCATTCCTATGGGTTTTTTGGGGGTGGTTTTTCGCTAATTTTGTTGCCATGGTAACTCGAAACCCCAATAAAAGTAGTAGCACACATCTCGTAATCGAGCCACAAGTTTTGATACCTATATCGTGGGGGTGCTCGCTACGGTTCGGGCCGCATTTATCGTGATGTAAGAAAAATAAAGAATAAGAAATAAGCCGTTTAGAGGTGAATAGTAATAGGTGCCTCCATGCATTTGCATTGGAGGCAGTGCTGTGCTTCGCACAGCACTGCCTCCTCATTGCAAATGCTATGGCAGGCGCCTAATAAGTTCAAAGCCAGCCCAGCGCCTGTTCATCTGAGGGCATCATTCATCCAGTTATCCTGATGGAGCAAATTCTCTCAGGACAACAATGTCCTCACTCAAACAGCACACATAAAAAATGGTTGACTGAGCGAAAAAATGATGTTAGCTGTGTAAACTGCTTTCACAGAGTTTGAAAACATAATAACCTTTAGGGATTTAGACATTTATTGATCATTAAAACACTCTATGACGAAAGCAGGACGTTGTTTCCCTAAAAAAAGTTTTTTTTCTATTATTATTCTATTATTATTCTATTCTGTTATTATTTCAGCATCCACACCAAAAACCACTGATGTGAAAACAAATTCAATGAGAGTTCAAATTGAAATGAAGGCGTACCATAATCATCATTATAGGTTTCTTTGCACCAAAACACAATGACAAAAATTAAAGAAATTAGCTAGAAATGCAGTTTTATTTTGATCGGAATTTAAACGCATTAAAAAAAATTATATTGTAAAAGTTTTAAGAATAATTTTCCTGTTGTTCTTGTATAATCCCACAATTAATAAATGAATAAATAAATAATCATATACTGTTTTACAGTGTGGTGCCCGTTGGGCTTGTTGTTCATGGAGCTGCTTGCTTGTTTCTCTCGTCAGATCTGGCAACACGATTACCAAATGTTGCTGATAACTGAATGTTTCAGCTTAGCAGAATAAATTCACCATCACTAAATACTCCAAACTGTCTTCCCTGCAGAGGAGATGGAGACGAGGATGCGGGTGAGCTGGACTTCAGCGTGTTGCTTAAGAAACGGTAAGATCATTCCCAAACACGCGTCTCTTGATCCTCACCTGGGTCAGATTTCATTTTCTGTCCGGCTCTGCTGTTTAGCAAGGAGAAGAAGCTGGGGGAGCCAAAGGAGGAGGTAGACGTATGGGAGATCCTGAAGGCGGCCAAGCCTTGTGATTACGAGAAGATTGCCTTTCAGTACGGCATCACAGACCTGAGGGGCATGCTGAAGATGCTGAAGAAGATGAAGGCCGAGTCCAAGAAAAGTGACGGTGAGGGCCCGGGGAACGGAGAGGAGACATTTTACGAGACAAAGGCAGAATGTGCACGAGCAATGAGACGGCAGGGAGGAAACTGAACCTCTTTAATGCACCAGGCTATAAATACTAGCAACATTTAAAGGTCTCTGGAGAGAAGGTATATAGCCTGGATGACAGGTGGAATGTTTGTTAGCCTGTTACTGCTAAAAGTTGGCTCTCATGGATCATTTGCCTCTTAAAACTGCACCAGAGCGACTCTGACATGACCCTTTCTCGTTAGCCTTCCTGACCAAGCTGGACTCAGCCTACTCCGTGGACAAAGGCAAGAAGATCCAGCTTTCTGTGGAAGTGGCCGACCCCACAGCTGAAATAAAGTGGCTGAAAAACGGACAGGAAATCAAACCGTCAGCTAAGTGAGTCACACTAAGCATGATGAATGAGTTTATGTTGCTTTCTTTAAAAATGACACCAATAAGCTGAAGTAAAGGTTATTTTTTCACCTATTCTATCATAATAGGAAGTTGCATCACTCATTACTTACACTCAAAGTAAAAAAAAAGCAAACAAACATATTTATTTTGGAGCCAATAGCTCATCTCGCCTCTACAGCAATCCAGTCAACTGGATTTGACAAAAATAATCAGATCAAATGAAAACATCCCTTTTAAAGCCATTTTTTGCTTACTGCACAAAAGGAGAATTGAAACTTAATCTCAGTGAATTCCTGCTTATACAATATGTGCAATATTTCATTAGTAGCTACTATTGCACAGCTGTGTGCTACAAGAAAATTAAAAACCACACTTGACTAAAATTAGGAAAATAATAAATGTTCACATATTTTACATTTACTGTTTAAAGACAAAAATAAATAATATAACTAAGAGTAAATTTCTACTTGTCCTGGTTTATGTAGCAGCTAACGTTATTCCTTTACAGCTAGTGCTAGCATTCCTTTATTTTAGCTACATCTAAAGCTAAAAAAAGGTAAAGATGAAAGTGATGAAATCAATTGAGAAAAGCATTTGTTTTTGCAAAAAATGGTTTTACTTGCTGTTTTGAATAAGTAGAAAACTGACAGAGGTCAAATGAAAAATAAAGTAAATACACCTGGAACTTGTGTGTGTTACAGACTTTGCAAGAACCAAGAACATTATCCTTGTTTTCAAGGGAACAAGAACAAGAAAATCGTTATTTTAGGCTCTGACTATTTATACGTGACGATAATATTAGCTGCAGAACTCCTGGGAAGTTGTTCCCACCGTAGCAAAGCACACATCGCCTCCGCGCTAAAGTTGAGGAAATATGACAGACAGCACAATAACGCCATGATGGCAGAAAGGACAGCTTTCAAATTGATGAAGGAAGAGGAGGAAGAAAACTAAATGTTTGTTTGCAATAGCTACGCAAATTTAGAACAAATTAAGAGTATATTTTTGTAGAAAATGTTAGTTTAATGTGTTAGATGCTTTTGTTCATGCTAATGCTAGTGTTAGCATTAGTGGTTAAATACGTGAGCTGACAGTTTAATACTCACAAAAACCAGAGGGTAGCTAGGACTACATAAATTATGATGTTTTAAGGACATTAAAATGATAGATGACATTTGTCATCTATCATTGAATCAAATGAACACATTTTGTTATGAGACATTTGTCTCATAACAATATTTGTTCATTTTGTTGACCCATTATTTCTCTGTAAGTGCCCTGAACTGAAACAGTAATGACAGAGTGACCAAATATAAAGCAATACAATATAAAGCTTTTAACCACACTCTAGTTTAAAATATACAGAAGACTTTAATTGGGCTTCTATTATCCATATTGGCTATATTTTGATGTCCTTTGAAAACAAAAGCACCAGTATTGTGGTCACATGCACATGTGGACGAATCAGAATGCCACTACAAACAAAAAAAAAATGGTTGTGGCAGCATCTTATTAGACATACGGTAAAGCTGTAATGAGTAATGAGTAATCAATCACAGTCTTTTGCTGTTTAAATCTTGAAATATGAGGTTGAGGAGCATCAATAGGACAAAAGGTGTGGTTAGGAAAAATATCAGATATTGAATTATTGTGAGCGCTGGGAGTTGCTACAGAGTCTCTGTCCTTTAGCGGGTTACAAAAAATCTCATGAGCTGAAATCTTCATGTCCTACTTAAATATAGCAAAGATATTTTTTCCTACCTTTTACTATATATATCTAAACTTTATTCGAGAGACATCTGGTCAAAAAGAAGAAGAAGAAAAAGATTTTGTGTGCTTGTAGAATTATTAGTTTCCATAGACAGAATTTTGTAATGGCTAATATCCAGTTTACTACAGGATCTGATCAGGAAAGTGTAGTCTGGGCTTTGTGCACAGATCACTCTATAAAGCGTTCCTTTAAACTTTTATTGGATCAGCTTTGACTTTGAGACATGTCAAACAGTATATATACGTGTTAGTTTTCAGCCCGTTTTGCCCGCTGGGCTTCATCCAGCGTCTGTATCTCCTTCTGCCATGCTCCTTCCCCTCCTCCTCTTCCTCCTCCTCCTCCTCCTCCTCCTCCTTCAAAGGCTTCTTTTAGTGTTTTATTGAAGAGGGTACAGCTGTTGCAAGTGGTATTTCTTCAATGTCTCTCCACCATCTGCTATTTTCAGATCTTCATGCTGTTCATAGAAAGGAAGGAAGGTACTCCCTGTTCTGATTAAGAGGGAACATTTATTTAACCCCTTGGAGGAGGTATTTCCTCCATTAAGCTCTAAATTTGACATTCCTTGTCTTGGTCCTTTAGCATTGTGTTGAAACATAAACTGAAAACCAAGCAAAATGTGTTTTAAATGGACACACAAGGGAGAACATAAATGAATACACCAAGAACAAAAACTTGTTTTATTTCATTAACAATAGCGTGACATCACTGAAATACATGAACCAGCCTGTCTAACATCATTTCTGTGAACATAAATTAGACTGAAAAACCTAATAGCAGCTAAACCATTATTTTAATATATTCTAATATGTATTGCAAATAATTTTTTCCAGGCTGATAATTTAGAGGTAAAAGACCATTGGAAACAACAGATGTAGCTTTTTGATGTTTATCTTGAGGAGCATTGAGAAAACGACGCAGTTAATGTAATGAATAATGTATGAAGCCCACATTCAACCAACACAGTCGCGTTTAAGGAGTTTATTTTAAAACAGGCGCTGGTGGCAGACGAGGCAGGCAGGCAGAAATGAGCAGGAGAGCACGGAGAGGAAAATCAGTCCAGAAAAGTCCGAAAGCAAACCAAAAAACCCAAAATCATGACATTTAATGCAGATGTCTGGTTTGGTGCAGGACTGAAGCGCAGACAAGAGCAAATAGTGGTGGTTTATTTAAAACAGCAGGCTTACAGGAAACCAGCAACACAACAGGGAATAAAGACGGAGGACCTGAGAATGGGTCTGACAGTGTGGACTGAACTGAACGGGGGGGGGGGGGGGGGGGGGGGGGACCAGGGTGGTAATGTTAAACGGAGGGACACAGGAGAGGAGGAGTGATGAGCTGGCAGGTGCAGGGAATAAAGAGAACCTAACAGGGAAATAAAGAATAACTCAACGTGGGCAAGACTGAATTAATAAGCAACAGATCTAACAGATAAAATTCCACTATTAGAAGTAAACTTAAACTTAAAGCTGAATCTACTGAGAAGAAGGTCTGAAACATCACGCTGAGCTGGACTAAAAGAAGACAAGTCTAAATAAGGATCTTACAGAAGTAATAGAATAAGAACACAAACTAAGAGAAATCAGATCTAAAAGATATGTAATAAACCTAAACCCTGAACAGAAAGCTAACCAGGTGACACAGGTGAGAAGCTAGGAGTTAAGATTAACCTGAATAAATAGAGACTGCAGGATCCTCAGGGAGCTGCCATAAGTAATCACACCCCTAATCAGACAGCTAACCTGAAAATTAAAGAAATCATTTATTTTACAGAATTTATTCATGAGGAAAAAGTAAACTGCAAAAATCTAAAAACACTTTAAAAACTTCCTGTTGACTTGATAAAACTAAATGTAACTAAAAAGGTTCTTAAGTGGGTTAAGCTCCAGATGGTTCTGACGGTAACATTTATACACACGGGTAATTTTATGTAGTTATAGGCGTAGGTGTCTACCTTTTGATCATTTACATAAATGGAGCAATTAGTTTATGGCTTATACTCTTTAATTCTTACAGTGAGAACCTGAAATTCTTCCATCTTACAGCAGCCAGGAAACTAAACAATAATCAGAAAAGGCGAAAGCCGTTCTTCTCCAAGTCTGAACTGAATTTTGCTTTGCAAAGAAAGCGTCATTCATCACTAGACGTCGAGGTGTTGGATGATGCAGGCTGGTAACCATGACGATTCTATTTGTCTCTGAAGAGACAGTGCAGCTTTTTGATGTTTGCCACTAAATTTACTGTAACCTGAATGCATTTGTGTGGGAGCGACCTGAACTCTGCAGGTTTTTACAAAGAAGAAGAAATGTGAGTCACTGCATTGCCATGCGCCTGTAAGCCTGGCGTTGGTCCTGATTGGCTGAATGCATCACCGCATTACGCTTCCATTGTCTCGTCCTTCTTTAGGTATGTGTTTGAGAGCGTGGGCAACAAGCGGACCCTCACCATCAACAAGTGCAACCTGTCTGATGACGCGGCGTACGAGTGCGTTATCGGGGAGGAGAGGTGCTTCACGGAGGTTTTTGTTAAAGGTAAATCAGTCACAGAGTTTGGAGGAAGCCTCTCCTCATAGGAGAGAGACTTTTCTGCTCAGTTTAACAAACGTTTTCATCCGAGCAGAGAGAGGCCTGTCAGCTCTGTTCACTTTACATGTCGCTGATGTAATCTGTTTATTTCCATGCTTTCATCTCACACAGTAACATGCAGCTCTCTGTTTCGCCTGTCTGCTTAGTCATATTTAATAGCTGCACGGCGCAGGAAACGTTCATACTTTATTTATTCCTGTGTATCATAGTTGGATAGATTAGGGAGCTGACATATTTATTAGAGCTTGACTGAATTTGATATGTCTTTTTGAACAAATAAATATTTTACATTGTGTGTGTATATATATATATATATATATATATATATATATATATATATATATATATATATATATATATATATATATATATATATATATTATTGTATTGTACAACTTTGAAAGCTACAGTTTAAATAAACCTATCGGCACATTTCTAATAGTTTTTTACCATTGATGGAAAAAATGCACTGTAAATTTCTTTAAATAATGCCGTGATAACTATCTTTACTTAAAAAGGAACAATCTCACGTGTGTTGATGGTGAGAAATAACAACCATTTACAAAGGAGTTAATAAATTTATCACATTTGAATTTACAGTCCAAGAAAAACAAGTAGATTTCTTCCACAGGCCTGAAGGCTGGAAGTTATCAGACCTGTTTGGAGGACCAGAAATGACTAAATGCAGCGTACTTTCTGATGAAATGCAGCTATTTGCCATGTTTCATTTCATGTCTTTAGTATGAGATGAGAGAAAAGGCTTTTTCTGAAATAATCCTCATATACAGGGACCAGTTTATGAAGTGGAATGGTTGTACAATGAAATGGTAAATGGTTCAATTGACTGTAAACTAATATAGAATCAGCCAATAACATGACAACAACTCCTTTAAGTGTCTAAATGACATATTTAGACATCTAAAAGCATCAGAATTTTTCAGACAGGAAATGCAGTAAAGATCCCTAACCCAGGTCTCAAACCCCGGACACCTGCGCCGAGGACCAATACCCTCTGTATGAGGCACCTGTTGAAAGTTTGGACTCCTGATTTATCAACCCAGTGGTCCATCCTATCCAGGCATAATCACATTAAGCTTAAATCAAATGTAGCACCAAAAATAAAGGAGATTCCTCTGAGTTTAAACCATAGAGCGGTTGTAAGACATCCACCTGACCTGCGGTGGAGCGTTGTGACTGTGGCTCAGAGAGCTCACCAGCTGAGGGAGTAAAGATGTCTGCAGGGGAAGCGAACAGCGACGATGACAAATAGTCCAGGCTGGCGGAGCATCAAGCATCTCACCCTGTGGCTGCACGATGAGACTCCCACCACCTCAGGAGACTTGATCTGCCTTCCACCTCTGCAGGACGGATGTGTTCTGGGGGCGTGGATAAGGATGCAGGAGCATGCTGTGACATTATTCTATTGCTGTGATGGCCTGAATTTCTGGGGTTTACATGTATGGATTTAAAAGGAGATATTCTTTATAAGAAAAAGGGAGATTAGAGCTGAAAGAGCAGCACATGTTGATACATTTCATTTCAGGTGTTAAGCAAAAGTTAAATGCAGCTCTTCTAATAAATGTTTAAATTTACAACTTCCTCCTCAGAGCCTCCGGTCAGCATCACCAAGCTGCTGGATGACGTCCACACGGTGGTGGGGGAGAAGGTGGAGTTTGAGGTGGAGGTGTCAGAGGAAGGAGCCAGCGTTAAATGGTGAGACCCCCCCCCCCGACCCCCCCGCTAACCCAAATGCAAAGGCTGCTTCATACCGCAGCCTTTCTCTCAATGCCTGAATGTTAATGAAACAAAAGCATGGCTGCAGAATTTTCAAACCATTTATGTGCAACAACAAAAAAAAAAAAAGTTCCCTGAAAAATGTGCACAGATGGTTATTTGCGTTTATTTGTCACAGCACACTTTGTTTTTTAATTGGTTTTAACTATTAAAGCTGATTCTAAGAAGCTCATTTTTAATGAGGGTAACTAAAATAGAATCATTTTAGAAAGGCCAACAGATTTTCACTCAATTAATTTTATTCTGTGGGAAAGCTTCATTATTTATTTCTTGAATGTTTGCTTAGCTTGTTGTCAGCGATGATAAAAAAAAAATAACTAGAGTGGTGAAACAGTAGCTGTCTGAAATAGTTTTGGGGAAATGCTCTTAAAGTTTGAAGAAATTCGATATAAAGTTCAAGGTGTCAAATAATGCTGGAAGAGAGCTGCTCGTATAAGCGCCTGGAAAGTAGGAATTTTAAAAGTTTTAACATTTGCATGCAAAACAAAAGTAATCACAAGAAGCTGAATGAATGCAGCTTCAGCTACAGTTAAAGTAAGACTGTCATGGACTCATGATTTTAGTTTGCAAATGTTTATATTAGGAGACGTCTGCAGAACTGCTTTCATAAAATCTAAATTGTTAAAGATTCCAAAATGAAAGATTTTACAGCTCATTTTGTATTGCAACATTCCACAGATAATAGATGAAATTAAAGCAATTTAAATGACATAAAATGTAATTTATTTTAAAAAAGCAGAATAAAATCCCCAAATTTTAATTAATTAAAAAAATTTACAAGATAAAATAAAAATAATAATCAAAAGTAAAAGCCAATGAAACAAACCAAAGTAACCAGATAATTTATTGTTTTTTTTTTGATTAAACAAAATTAACTAAACCATGGAACTAATTTAAGAGAAAATCTAAAATAAAATAATAGGATAACGTCAAATTCAACAAAATTAAACTAAGCATAAATAAATGAAATCAATCAAATGAAAATAAAATTAATTAAACTGAAATATAAAATGTAATTAAAAAGTAACTAAATTAAATTATAATTAAATTTTGTATAAAAATTGAAGTATTCAGTATTAAATAAATATTAATTATATACATTTAAATTATGTTAGAAGTTGCTGAAGTCAAAAAAAAAAAATTAAATGTGTTTATTTTCATTTTGATTTAATTAAACAATATAAAATACATAAGAACTGAAGCAGATACCAGTGGATGGCAAATTTAAATCAGAAAGCTTCAATATAAACTCGTTTGTCGACTGATTAAGTTAAAAAAAATAAAAGGAGGAAAAATCTATAAGATTTCAACAATTTCGACAATTTGGTAAATTCTATAATTATCTAAGTGATTAAAGACACAATCTGTGCATTATTTTTTTTATAAGGAGGAACGTTTCCTCTGAATACACCTTCACATGCGCCGCTATCAGTTTAATTTATTTTAAAATTTCATTACGTTGCAGATTTCTTCGTACGCTGCTTTTAAAATGTGACAATCTGATGCTTCCTCCTCCAGAAATCTGCTGGCAGAAATATGAAAAGCATGAGAAAGTCCAAACAAACTTTACTGCTGCATGTAAGCCAGGAAATGAACACTGTTAGTGGAGGAAAATAATATGTTAGGGACATTTACTGCTTTTACATCTTTGCTGTTATTAATTTTTAATCTGACATATAAATTATAACTATTGAAGGTTAGAACTGAAGTTATTCAAAGCGTGACACAAAGTCCTCCCCTCCTGCAAAGCGTCTGCTTGTTTTTCCTCTGCAGGATGAAAGACGGAGTTGAGCTGAACCGCGATACAGCGGGTTCCAAATACAGGTTCAAGAAAGACGGGAAGAAGCACGTTTTAATCATAACTGAAGCAACTAAAGAGGACATGGGGACGTACCACGTCTTCACCAGCGGCGGAGAGTCCAAGGCCGAGCTGGAGGTTGAAGGTACCTGGAGTAGGGTCGACCAACCTGACAGAAATAAACGTCAGAGTTAGGCACTGATACGTGGAAATGAGCGCTCAGAGAAAAATATGGCAGTAAAATCAGAATAATCAGCTGTTATTTAAAGTTTTCAGCAGAGATCTCAAACTTCCTGCAATTTAATCTGAGCAAGTTGACGTTTTCTGTTGTGACAAGCATGAAAAGGAGTAAATTAGTCATTACTTACGTCGTAATTAATAGAACTCCATTAATCCCTTGTATGAACAGCTCTCAGCATTCGTCATGCTGATTCTCCCTTCCACCTCCAAGGCTGCAAGCATCAGGCTGTACTGCAGTCCAGATGAGTCTGCTAATTGATTATGGTGTGAAAATGGCCGCCTGTCCTCCTCGGTTAATTGGAACGATTACTGCACGTCCGATCATAGTACCGTGAGCATCAACATGTATGTAGCATGTAAGAGGATGTGCTGTGACAGGGTTCAGAGTTTCACTGGCCTGTCGCCTGTGAATCTGCCGTCAGTGAGCATAAAATGATCAACATTTATCACCAGACTTATTTTTCTGTCTGTATTTCTTTTATGTGACGTCATTGTGAAGCACGATTCCTAAGACTTTTCACAAAGAAAATCTGAGATCAAATCACACACAGGTGGACAATGTTGACTAAAATAAAGTCAGCTCTGAGGTCAGTGGATCATGCTGGGTTTGTATCTTAGTTAAAGGAGCTGAAAATAAATTAATAACCCAGTTTTCAGGTTTTTTCTCCTATTCATCTTTCCTCTTGGCTTGATTTTCAGGTTTCTCAATGGAGGCTTTGACTTTGACTAGGCCATTCAAACAGATGAACATGGTTTGATCTCCATCAGGATAAGGTTATGTTTACTGTGGGTATTGCCTTGTCTGGGGGTGATGTACAGTTTTAGTTTCAGTCAAGAAAATAACGTTTGGAGTTTTTAAAGGCAAGATATTAATATTAATTATACTATGCTTTGTGCTGGTCTATCACCTCTTATCCCGATGAAATATGAGAACGTTTGTGATTGTAACGCGACAAAATGAGAGGAAGGCTGAAGGGCAATGAAAGCTTGTTTTAGTTATATTTAAAGGGGACATATCATGCTTTTTAGTTTGTCTTTATCACATTGAAATCATTAAGTTGTGGTCTATATGAAGTGGAACAGCTTTGGTCTGAATTCTTCATTGATTCCTACATCAGCGTATGAGAGTAACTCGTTTTGGTGCCGTCTCTTTAAATCTAAAGGAGGCCCTTCATGTTCTGCGACCCTATTCGACCATTTTTGTAAAATGCTGTAATGAACAGTGTGTAGTACGGTGTAATGAACAAATGATTTTGATTTTATCTTATATATATATATATATATATATATATATATATATATATATATATATATATATATATATATATATATATGCAGCAACATAATGTCATTAAGGAGGACTTTTTAGCAGTAACTACTGGTCAGAAGGTGAAATGTGTGCATTGCTTTCTGTACAAGGTTTAATTCTATAATCACCTATTTTTTATATGCTTTGATTTTATCAGTCTTTTTTCCCTCCCAGTATAGGAGCTCTTTTAAATGTGTTGTGATCCAGCCATGTGTAAAGAATGGGGAGAGTGGGAAATAGGATGACAGAAGAAAGTGTCAGCAAGAAACAAATTATCTCCAGCAGATGAACAGTATCCTAAGGCTGTGGGTTTAGGAAATAAAAATAAAATCCAGGAAAACCTGACGCAGGACCTGAGAGATGCATTCGTGTGATCGTCTATTGTACGCCAGAAGAAACCACTTTGTTGGTGCTAAAATGCTATTTTCTGTCAGAATGTGTTTTCCCCCTGATTCAACCCAAAAAAAATCCAAACCATCTGGGTCTGTTCCACGTCCCGCTGGCAACAAAGAGCCAAGCCAGGGTTTCCTAATTGTTTCACGTGATTGTTCCTGTGTTGTTGTGTTTTTTCCTGCAGAAAAGGAGCTTGAGGTTCTGCAGAGCATTGCTGACCTCACGCTGAAAGCGGCGGAGCAGGCTGTGTTCAAATGTGAAGTGTCTGATGAAAATGTGACGGGAAAGTGGTTGAAGGATGGTGTTGAAGTTCAGCCCAGCGATCGCATCAAAATAGCCCACATTGGCAGGTATCGCCTCACATTACACAACTCCCTGGGTCTGGGCCTTTATGCAGGAGAGCTGTTCTTTGGAGCCTTTTCTCCCATCAGCTTCACACATTCAAACTCAGGAACAGTTTGCGCTGCCTGCCAAGTGGCTTGGCAAACTATCACCAGAGGCTTTTCTTAGTGGTTTTGACCTATTTTCCCACATAGGCTCTAACCTCTGCAAAGACACAATAAAACACATTCACACAATAAAAACACATCCACACAATAAAACACATCCACACAGAGCATACACATCCCAGGGGTCCGGCCTTTCTTTGCAGTAATCCCTCCATCAGGGCAGGAGATACACGAGGTCAGGCAAGGAGAAAAGCCTCGCTCCTTAACGTTACGTCAGATGGTGACAAACCAACCATCTTTTAGCATGAATGCAGAACATAAGTGTTTTTTTTTTTTGCCTTTTTAACATCTGCCTTATTATCCTCAGGATCCACAAGCTGACGATTGATGACGTGAAGCCTTCAGATGCAGGAGATTATACCTTCGTCCCAGATGGCTACGCTCTTTCTCTGTCTGCCAAGCTCAACTTTCTAGGTGAGGGGGAGTGATGCAAAACAAGAAATCATGCATTTTCTAATCTTTTAAAATGATTTAAACAATAATAGTCCATAAAATTCTTACCAAGGTTAATTCCTTTTTTTCCCCTTGTAGAGATCAAGATTGAATATGTTCCCAGACAAGGTAACTTTACAGTTTTTTATTTGAATATCCAACAAGGTGCAGAATGAAATGTCTGAACGTTGCAACATTTAACTAGAAATGGTCTAAACATGGATCCACCGAGCTGTTTATAGGTTTAATCAAATGAAACAATTTAAAAATCCATAGAAATTAACATTAACATTTTTAAAGTTGTTTAAAGAGGATTATCTAAAGTATTTATCTGGACACGCCACGCTGTAGTGCGCTGAAAAAGAACAATTTGCTATTTCTGTTTTTAGCTAAACGTTAATATCTCTTTTAGCTAGCGCGTAGTAAACATTACTAAATTACTCACAGCACCGACATTGATTTATTAGGTTGTTAAATGTTCACTATGTAAATCATTAAACTACTTCAAATTATTATCTGAGCAATCCATTCTGTATCGCGTCACTTTAACTATATTTATCACTAGAAAAGAAAGTCTCACAAAAATTGATCAGCAGGCGATAAAATTTTTGGTATTGTCCTGATTATGATGAGATTGTAGGTCATATACTGAATGCAATTCAGTTCAATTTAATTTATATAGCGCCAATTCATGATACATCTCATCTAGGCTCTTTCCAAAGTCAGACTCCATCAGATCCTCCAGGTTGGTGAGAAAGTTTCCTCTCTAAGGAAACCCAGCAGGTTGCATCAAGTCTCTCCAAGCAGCATTCACTCCTCCTGAAAGAGCGTAGAGCCACAGTGGACAGTCGTCTGCATTGTTGATGGCTTTGCAGCAATCCCTCATACTGAGCATGCATGAAGCGACAGTGGAGAGGAAAACTCCCCTTTAACAGGGAGGAGAACCACCAGCAGAACCAGAACCAGGCTCAGTGTGAACGCTCATCTGCCTCCACCCACTGGGGCTTAGAGAAGACAGAGCAGAGACACAGAAAGCTCAGAAGCTCACATTGACCCAGGAGTACTTTCTATGTTAGAGAAGACAGAGCAGAGACACAGAAAGACCAGAAGCTCACATTGACCCAGGAGTACTTTCTATGGTAGAGAAGACAGAGCAGAGACACAGAAAGCTCAGAAGCTCACATTGACCCAGGAGTACTTTCTATGGTAGAGAAGACAGAGCAGAGACACAGAAAGCACAGAAGCTCACATTGACCCAGGAGTACTTTCTATGTTAGAGAAGACAGAGCAGAGACACAGAAAGCTCAGAAGCTCACATTGACCCAGGAGTACTTTCTATGTTAGAGAAGACAGAGCAGAGACACAGAAAGCACAGAAGCTCACATTGACCCAGGAGTACTTTCTATGTTAGAGAAGACAGAGCAGAGACACAGAAAGCACAGAAGCTCACATTGACCCAGGAGTACTTTCTATGTTAGAGAAGACAGAGCAGAGACACAGAAAGCACAGAAGCTCACATTGACCCAGGAGTACTTTCTATGTTAGAGAAGACAGAGCAGAACCTCTGAATTTCTGGATATTGTGAGACAAAAAACAATTCACGTCTTCCTTAAAGGTAGACTCTGATTTTTCTGGAAGGCCCTTTCTGAATAACTGCGCATGCAGCAGACCGTCTTTCTTGCTCTTCTGATCTCCTGGAAGAAATCACACATCCAAACCCACTCTGGTCTCATTTCTTTCTACTGGTTCCTTCCTCTTCTTCTCATAAACGGTGAGAGCCGTGGAGCTACAATGAACGGCTAACACCGAAGCTAACCGCTAAGCTAACTGGATACATAAACACTAGAAGTGCGCATGCGTAGCCAGCAAGCAGAAACCAGGAAGGAACGAGTGTTAGTGTGTCAGAATGATTGACATGTGGGACAACCAATAGAAAAGGAGATTCCACCAGAGTTGGAGGGACAGAGGAGGTTAGAGCAGGAACAAAACTCTGACCAATCACAGCCCTTCGGTGAGAAGAGCAGTGATTGGTCAGAGTTTTTACAGCCTTGCAGCTCCACAGAGATACATTTTTAACCTCCTTTTTCTGAATACAAGATGTATTTACTACTTTCAGGATGGAAGGAGGATTTGACCCAGTATAACAGAAAGCATTTCTGAACAGGGTTAACATGCTTTAACATGCAACTATAGCTTTAAAGTACATGTATATTGATTAGGACTGAGAGATATGGACCACAAATAATACCTTGATATTTTTAGGCTGAATGCTGATGTACAATATTTACCCTGATATGTTTTCCTTGTCATAAAGTCATTATTAAAAGGCGTCTCTGAATCAAAGCCTTGTCCCAAATGTCTCACAGGCACATTTGTAGGAAAATATGAAAAAGAGCTGAAAAATAACGTAATGGAATATATTAAAGTATAATTATAATGCAACTTAAACCTATATAGTCTCGTCTTATATCTTGATATTTTTAAATCTTGATATATTGCCTCGCCCTAATATTGATGCTATGATCAATACACACATTGCAATGTTTCCTCTATGATTTAAATCTAACAAAATATAAAAAATACCTTTTACAGACTTATTTCATAATTTCTCATTGCATGTTTTCGTTGTTGATGTGATCTAAGATAGATTCTGTATCAGTAAAAGACTGGAACATAAATGAATAAACGTTAGCTAGACAGACGCTTTGTCTCTATAATCTAAACGGTTTCTTTGTTGGTGCTTTCTGCTCTGATCACATGACAGATCCTCCTAAAATCCACCTGGACGCCAGCGGCAGCGGCAACAAGAACGTCATCACGGTGGTGGCCGGGAACAAACTCCGCTTCAACGTTGAGGTCAGCGGGGAGCCGGCGCCCGCCGTGTGCTGGATGAGAGGAGACCAGGTGAGCCAGAAAAGACCAAGAAACCACTTCTGTCACTTTTTAAAGGAGTCAGACACGGATCAGTTAGTTAGCTGTAAGGAAAAGACTGAACTGCAGAGTGAGAGGCTTGATGTTTCTCTGTGACAGGCGGTCTCTGAGGCCGAGGGACGGGTCCGCGTGGAGACGAGGAAGACGGTGAGCAGCTTTGTGATCGAGGGGGCAGAGAGAGCAGATGAGGGTCCCTACACCATCACCGTGGCCAACCCTGCCGGAGAGGACAAGGCTGAGCTCTTTGTCAAGATCGTGGGTCAGTTTCTCTTTTTAGTCTAGAAATCATTAAATCTTATTCAGACTGAGAAGCTCCAGCACTTAAACTTGAATCAGGCGATAGTACCGTCTTTGAAAAAGCTTCTGCACTGTGCAACAATTTTTAAATTACCTCTGATTTCTTAATTCTTTTCATCCACGCACGGTTCTAATTAATTGCAGTGACTCTGAGCAATGGTTCTCCAGGCTTTCTGGGGGTCGTCCTCTTGTCATATTGTTTGAGATTAATTTTTTACGCTCTCCTTTTAAAGCTTTATTCATAGTTTCTCTCTGCGCCTCCAGATGTGCCGGACCCTCCTGAGAACGTCAAGTGCACATCAGTCAGCGAGGACTCTGCCTTCATCGCATGGGAGCCTCCCTCATTTGATGGTGGAGTTCCTGTTAAAGGTAACCAGCGTCTGATGTCCTCCTCTCACTCTGCAAAAACAGAACTAAAAATAAGTAATAAACTTCTTGAAATAAGTGCATTTATCCTTGATTTGAGGAGGTAAATAAGACGATTTACCAATGGAATAAAATTTTTACACTTAAAATAGGAACAACTCATCTTGTTTCAAGTGCAGTATACCTAATTATCATATTTTAGGGGTCAAAATACTCATTCCATTGGCAGATCATCTTATTTTCCTGCTTAAATCAAGGATAAATGCATTCATTTCAAGAAGTTTTTCACTTATTTTCTGTTTTTGCAGTGTTATGATCCAGGGCATGTACATCTTTTCATTTTATCCCAATTGTAAGTATTTGCTCCCTTATGCTTCCGATCATTAACCAAATTTTAACATCAGAGAAGGATAACCTGACTAAATACCACATTAAATTGTCAAATGATGATTTGTAGTAGCATCTTGGCCCAGTGTGAAAAGCAGCCGCTGCCCACGCTGGATGGAGCAGCCTTCGTCCGCCCTGAAAGATTCGGCTCTTAATGAGTCTTTTACATCAATGCAAAGGGATTTATGTCCACTCCAGTTTGCAGGATTGGTTTATTTTCACTGCGTTCAAATAAAAACAGCCTGTTTAAGCTCAGGCCACAGCTTCTCAATCAGACGTATCTCCAGACTTTGACTAGGCCACTCCAAGCCTAGTTTTTTTCCTCCTGTTTGAGCGTCTCAGAGGCTGAAGGTCACGAGCTCATGGCCAAATATTCTCCTGCAGTAGACAGCAGAATCCATAGACCCGTCAATTACAGTGAGTCAATTACTCCTCAGGAAGAAACGCGACCCCAGATCATCTCACTGCCACCACCTTGGTTGACTGTCGGCGTGATTGATTTAAGTGCAACTTGACAAAGAGCTTTAGTTCCACTTTGCTCTCATCTGTCCAAAGCAAAGTTTCCTGAGAGTCTTGGGGATCATTTAGATGTTCTTTTTGCTTTGTCAGCACAGGTTTTAAACTCTGGCCCAATCTCTTTCTGAGTGTGGAAGCATGAATTCTGACCTTAACTCGGACGTGTGAGGTCTGCAACGTCCTGGATGTTGTTCTAGATTCTTCTGTGACGAGTCCTCACTGCGTTCATGGAGAAGTTCAGTATTCTTAAGCTTACTCTGTGAGGATAAAGAGATTTTTTCTGGTAGCCGGGGAGGGAAGAACACGTAGAACGTTGGTTTTGGCTCAGTCTATTCCTAATAGAGCTCTGAGCACGAGACGCTCAGACGCAGAAGTCACTGAAGATCAGACATGTGGGCACAGGGAGCTGGGGACGTGCGATACTCACCGTTTACCAAGAGTAAATGGTGAAAGTGAGCGGAGGTAGCATGTTCAAACACTTAATCGGCCAGAGGTGAGCTGTGGGGCTGCAGTTCCACGGATGATCATCTAGATCCTGTCTAGTCACAGTGCAGCGGTGGGACAGACAGGTGGAGGACAAGCAGGGAGACCCTCAAAGACGGACTGAGAGGACAAAATGACGTCATTCTCTGCAGGAGTCAGACAAATTGTCTCTGTTCTCTTAGAGTTTGTAGCGGCCTTTAGTATGAGGGATTGCTGCAAGTCACTGACTCCATGCAATCTCCTGGCTTTCCTGCTGCAGCTTATTGAGAATTTTCGGTAAAGTGCACCGAATTGGCTCTGTATAAATAAACTGAACTGAATTTCTCAATTGTCCTTAGAAAAAGTTTTTCTAGCCTTTTCCAGACCAATAATCACTGACCTCTTTTACTGAATATTGTCAGAGTTAGGCATGGTGTGTTGGTTTGTGAGATCTTTAAGCCTACTTCCTGTTTTCAGACAGAAGCTTTTTGCTTCTGCTTCCTCCTCCTTGGGCATCATAGAAAATATTTTGTCTGCGATTTGCCAAACTCTAAAAAAAAAATCAGCTGCTCAATAAATAATAATAATAATAATAATAATAACAAGGAAAAAGGAGTTCTTACTTCTACGGGAAGTGAAATTGAACCAGGGAAATCAAAGTTCATTAAATATTTCTTTCCCCTTAAAAAATGAAATACTGTTTTTGGATTTCCTCAGGCTATCTGGGTTTCACATCAAACTTAGTTTGGTGATTTGAAGCATTTCAGTGTGACAGTAAAGCCGCATAGTTTCACCTGTACCGTAATTATTGCTCCTTGTTGCAGGCTATCTGATGGAGAGAAAGAAGGTCACTTCGTCCAGGTGGACCAGACTAAACTTTGACGTTTACGAGTCAACCACATACGAGGCGAGGAAGATGATCGAGGGCGTCTTTTACGAGATGAGAGTGTTTGCAGTCAACGGCATCGGCATTTCTCAGCCCAGCGGCAGCTCCAAGCCCTTCATGCCCATCGGTGCGTTGCTGCATGTCGTTAACTGAGTGGTTAATTAACACCATGCTCACTCTGGTGTAGATTAACCTGCCTTCCCTTCCCCTTCATGCCAGCTATTAAGCTATTAATTAGCTCTTGTCTCTCTCAGCCCCCACCAGCGAGCCCACTCGTCTCGCCGTGGAAGACGTGACCGACTCTACCTGCGCACTCAAGTGGCGACCTCCAGAAAAGATCGGAGCGGGCGGCATCGATGGCTACATCATTGAGTACTGCACAGAAGGAAGTAAACAAACCCGGTCATTACAGTATTTTGATGCACGGTTTAAATGGATCTGCTGGTGACCAATACAGCAGATGCTGGTTGTAAATGACGGTAATTAAAAGGGTTAATTGGCAGGATTGCTGCTGAGTTTTCTGTTTTCTCATCCAAGGTGACCGTTGGCTTCAGGCCAACGAGGAACCGGTGGGAACCAACCAGTACAGGGTGAAGGGTCTCCCTGTTGGGGAGAAGATGTTGTTCAGGGTGTTTGCAGTTAACGTCGCGGGTCGCAGCCCCCCCGCCACCCTGTCCCAGGCCGTCACCATCAGGGAGATTGTTGGTAAGACAGACTTCACAACACCAAACAGCTTTTAAAATACTCTACAGTCATCCTTTGAACCATTCCACATTTTACTTCAATCTATTGGAAGTTCAAGAAAATGAATCCATGATTGTGAATTAGGTTCACACCTGGAAATTTAAAAAGTCTGGAGCACATTTCTACAGTCATTTTTAATAAATTAGAACATGCATGTCTAAGAAGCTTTTCTAAGAGATTAAAAGTAGATTTTTAAAATAATAACTTTTAAGCCAGTATTAAGCATACTTTTCATTAAGCCCCCATTTTTACATGAAATCAGTCTGATGCAATATTCTCATCTTAAATTACATGATTTTTTTTTAGCTGGAGTTGGAAAAAAATCTGAAACAAAGAAACAAAGGCTTAAAAATATCATCAGTCTTTGTTATTCTTTATTGAATATGACTATATTTGACCCCCCTTTACCATAATACCCCTAAATAACCTCCAGAATAACTAATTGTCTATCTTCCTAATCAGTATAAATCCCAGAGACTCAGCGGTTCTGTTTCTGGTCTCAGAGGTTTGTTAGAGAACGTTGGAGAACAAGCAGCATCATGAAGAGCAGGCAGCAGAGCAGACGGCTCATGGAGGAAGCTGTGGAGAAGTTTCAAGCAGGGTTAGATTCTAAAACAGTTTTAGATCAAAACATGGTTATGTGTTAGAGTGGCCTAGTCAAAGTCCACACATATGTTTTAGAAAGATGTTCTCCTTCCAGTTTGGAAGTGATCTTGATGAGCAAAGCTGGTAGAGAGACACCTATAAGATAGTTCTAGCTGGGATGTATATATATTTGAGTCTTAATGGATTCAATTGATCCTATCTGGATTTGAGAAAATGCTCCAAAACACTAAAAACTCATACTCCCAATTCTTGTTTAAAGAAAGTTACCACTGGAGCATTTTTAAAATGTTTAGGCTGATCTGTTTAATTCCCTCAGTATCACAGAAATACCCAGCAGGGGGCGCCAATGTTGTTTCTTCCCCTTCACAAATTGATGCTTTTGTTGATGGTGTCACTTCCTCGTTTCATTTCGCATTAGACAAGGTAGCCCCCTTGAAAAGAAAGATAATTGTTCACAGGAAGCTGGCTCCCTGGTTTAGTTTAGAGCTGCGTTCTTTCAGGCTCAACATTAGGAAATTTGAGAGAAAATGACGTTCTACACGTCTAGAGGAATCCCACCTAATGTGGAAAAACAGCAGTTTACTGTGGCATTAAAAGACCCTTTGCTCTTTCAGGACTGAACGCTGCTTGTCAAGACTTGAAACCTGCTGGGTTTTGGACTTTTAGACCAATCTGATGGAATTTAACTTTGTAAAGAGCCTTGACATGACATCTGTTGTGGATTGGTGCTATATGAATAAAAACCTAATTAAATTGAATTGTTTGGTGTTTTGGTGGAATTGCAGATGGCAAGCAAATAATCTAATAATGCAACATGTTTTCATCTTTTTCTCACTATGCTAATAATGCAGGGCATATTAACGCCTCTCTGTGAACAGGATTCATCTTTTATTTTTCACCATTACAGAAAATCCAAAGATTAGAGTCCCACGCAACCTGAGATCTAAGCTGATCACAACTGTGGGAGAGAAGGTGAACCTGGTAATCCCTTTCCAGGTAAGTCTGTCTTCTTTATTAATTTATTTTCCTTACATGCAAAGGGTTTATATTTGAAGATCAAAGCTGGTTTGAGTTCGTTTGACCTTCCTGATTAATGTAGGGATGCAGCACTTTGCATAAGTATTCATCCCCATAGCTTTCTAACCAATTAGTTACATTCCAACCTGCTCTAAAAATATTTTTATTTTCATTTTATGTATTTTATATATTCTATGTATCTCCCAACTTCCAAAGTTGTAGGCATGTGCCGTAGATGAAATTGTGCAAACAATCCATTTTAACTCCAGGTTGTGAGGTATCAAAGCATGAAAAATGTCAAAAGGGGTGAATACTTTTTTAAGGCGCTGTAACAAAGAATCTTAGTTTTGGACTAGTTGCCCAAATCACATTTGAAAGACGAAGTTTAGCCAAAAACTTTCTGATGTAGCTGAAAGAATCCACTTTCTGCGTTATTCCAGCGAGTCTTCACTGAAAAACGATGCTGCAGATTATTTCAAACTCCATCAAACTAAAACGACAAGCCAGAGAGCTTTTGCCGCTCCTGCTTGCGCAACACATCCAGACGCATTTTGCTTGTGTGTTTTGGAAACCAACAGAAGCAACAAGCCAGATTCCCCTGATGGCAGCATTTCTGTTTCATCTCCTGGAACAAAAATGCGTTTTGTAAATATCGCTCGCAACAGAGAGAGCGAGAGCTTTAAGGGCACGAGGACAACTACACCATCTGACAACAGCTCGCACATTACGGCGCTGGGAAAGAAGTAAAGAAGAAGCTAAACACAAGCGGCAAAGGGGGAGCCCTGGTTGTAAACAAAAATAGAGCAGAACAAAGTTCTGAGGAAGAGGATGAGAAGCCCGCTCTGCGATGAAGAACCAGGCTCCATGATGATCTCCTGAGACAGAAAGAGCATCAACTCTTCTGTCATCTTATATAAGAGTCCGACATTTTACTCCCGCGGCTGTTTTTGTACCAATAAAACATGCAATGCATTTAAACTTGAGACATATTTAAAACGATTTTACTGCCAAAGGATATTTACAGTCGTGTTAGAAACAAAGTTCACCCTCATTCAGTTACATATCTGGACATATTTCTAAACAGAACCAGGTTCTGTTTTAACTCCATGCCAAGCCACAAAGAATTAAAGGATAAGCTTAAAGAACCAAACGGTGCTGCCCATCGGTCTGGGAGCGCAGAGGAATATTTCCTAACTATTTAAAGTTTATTGTTCCAGAGAGAGAGAGTTAGATTATTCACAGCAGGAAAACATTTCACTCAGCTGTCCATCTTCTTAGGAAAGTACTTACTAGAAAAAAATCACCCCAAGGACAGACTGTGCAATGAACAAGAATACGTCAAAAGAAGTGTTAAAGTTCATGACAGGTATTTTAGAAAATGCCTAAACCAGCATGGCTTGTTTGGAAGGCTTGGAAAAGCAGCGTCTCCTCTCCAGCAGCACAGCGTGTGCCTCCATGCGTGTCTGCCTGGCTCTCTGCATCAGGCTGGGCTAACACGGCGCCGCTAACGGTTAACCTTCATCTGAAAGGAAATCCCTCATCATCAGCTGGAGTAGATTTGGTCATTTAGTGGGAGGGAGGCACAAGCTGCTAGTTTTAGCCTCTGATGAACAATTATATGAACAGCAACGGATATCAAGCTTTGTGACGCGTTCTTTGGGGCGACGGTGCCGTGGAAGTTCTGCTGCAGCAGAAACCTGATTTAAAAAGAAAATGTTTCCTGTCTGGCAGCGTAGCATTGAGATTTGCTTTCTCAGTGCCAGGAAGCACAACAGATCTTAGGAGCATTGCTGCTTCTGCCGTAGTTCTCCACTTGATTTATACATGCAGAAAGTTTTAGTAGATTTTATTCTGGGACTCTCAGAGACTTAAATCTCAACCCTTCTTCTGCAGATGCACAGGGGAAGCTAAAGTATAGAAAAATCAAAACATATATTGCTGTAAATTCACGGTTTAGACTTTATTTACAAGAAATTTTACAAGCCAGATCCCAAAACACAGACTTGACAGAAAATGATCAAAACGTGCTTAAGTTCTTGATGCAAGGACCCATTTAGCATTTGTTTCTAGACCCACCAGCAGAACTTTAGGTTGGCAAAGTCAATACCGACTAAATCACAAGATTTCTGGATCCATGTCCTTTGCACAAATGAGACCAAAGTAGATATTCTTGGCCATAATGCACAGCGCCGTGTTAGGAGAAGGTAAAAACAGGACATCAGTCCCAGATAAGCTGTAAGGCATGCTGTTGGATGAAGAAGGATTTTCAGATTAATTATGCTGTAAAAACAGGACCTGAACACGTTGCAGTCAGGCCAACCATGAACTCCTCTGTTCGCCTACGTATCTGGAGTCAAATAAGACCGATCTGTCTGACAGCTTAGTCCTCAACCTACAAGAAAAAAAGAAGTAAATCAAGGTGATGCAATGACCAAAGAAATGTCTTCTGCCTCAGTGAAGCTTGTAAAGACCAGTCTTTGTGTCCTAAAACCCTAAAAAGTTCTTTTTTGGACGTGTTTGTGTTAACGTTTGTTCTTTGCTGGACCTGAAGGGAAAACCTCGGCCCATGGTGACCTGGTTCAAAGACGGCGCTCTCCTGGAGGACAGAAGCGTGGGGACTCGCACCAGCGAGGTGGACAGCATCCTGTTCATCCGCAGCGCAGAGAGAAGACACTCAGGAACGTACACGCTGTCTGTGCAGATCGACAACATGGCCGACAGCGCAGACATTAACATCCAGGTCGTAGGTCAGTTCTGCTTTTACACACACGGACGTGCGTGACCGCAGACTTCCTGCATTCATGCAGAATGAACGAGCAAATGTGTCAAACTTAATACTTATTAACCTGCAAAAGAATGCAGATTTAATTCTTTTTTAAATGAAAGGAAATCCTCCTCTTGCCGTTTAAACGTTGCCAGTTTTCTTCCATCCCTGGAAGGAGCTGACATCACACGTTGGCCTTAGGCTCCCCTCCAATAAGCCCTGAGCTGCAGGTTCTCTCATTAAGATCAGAGCAACATGCATGCTGCAGTTCCACCATTAAAGACCTGATCAGAGGGACGGTCTCTAAATCTGTGACATGTCACAATGTCTTTTCCAAACTTGACGGTAATTCCTCTTTTCCTGATGATCCGAGGGATGTGTAACTAAAAGTGGAGAATCATCAAAGAGCTCATTCCCCTCTTAAAGTAATCCTGATTCCCGCGCTGCCACGGCGGCCGCCGCCTCATTCCTCCATCCTCAGTCCTCCGCTCCGTGGGCCGGGCTTCCAGGAGGATTATTTGCTCTTAGACTCAGATTAGGGCCGGTTGTGAGGGCCGCTCTGTCACTTACTGCGCTCAGAAGGTTGAGCTAATGAGAGGCTCAGATGCCCCCCCCCCTCCCCTTGGATGATGCATCGCCACGCTGTGAGAGCTGGAGCAGTAAAGAAGCAGATGCAGGGGTGAGATGATGGATGATGAACCATCAGCTACGTTGTACGGTGTTCCTCTGCTGCGCTGAGGAGACCACACCAATGAGGGAATGATGCCAGACTGCATTCTTCTTCTTTAGAAGCATGCATCTCTGACAACTCTTCATGTATTCATCTCTGCCTTCATCCCTTTTCTTTTGCCCAGATAATCTGACAATGTCTCTAATCTGTCTAATCTGTCACATCTCCACTGCTGCAACTGTTGATTTTTTATTTTATTTTGTCTCTTGTTGGGGTTTCCTCTCTTCCCTTCCTCTCAGAGCCTTCTGGCTGCATTTATCTGCAGTAATGGATCAGCGTTATGTCAGCTGGCCATTCAGGCACAGAACATCTAACGAGCCTTCAGATGCTGCCTCTCATCTCTGTCTGCTTGTTTCCAGACAAGCCCGGCCCGCCCGTCAGCGTGCACGTCACCGACGTGTGGGGCTTCAACGCCGCGCTGGACTGGAAGCCCCCCAAAGACGATGGCAACTGTGAGATTATGGGCTACACCATTCAGAAATGTGACCTGAAGACTAAGGTATGCTTGGAGGGGAGTTTGCTTCATCACAGGCATGCTGGAGGTACGGCTCTAGACGTGTAAACGTGGAGACAACCATCTCCTGGTGATGAACACGTGTAAAAAAAGCGAGAGGAATGCATTTTTTAATCATCAGTAACCGCCCATTTACAGTTTTCTCATTAAGGCAAACTGATTTTTATCTAATGGGCATTTCCTGATGCCAAAACAAGCTGTCCATGGACTTTAAGGTATAGTGGAGTTCTGGGGGGGGGGGGGGGGGGGGGGGGGGGGGGGGGGTCTCCTCATCTATTGGCTGTCTCACATGCCCATCATTGGGACATTCTCATGAGAATCGCTATTTACCCTGGTCTTCAGTTTGCTAAAGACCAGAGTACATTTGGGAGATTCTTTCCCACCATCCAGTTATTAGAAAAGAGACTTGGGTGCTTCTTACCTACGTTTCTAGAAAACCGCCCAATCTACCTTAAAGAAGGAGAAAAAAGGGGCTAATAAGCTAAACAGAGGAACTGAATGCAAAGTTAATAAATGGCTGAGCTAAAAATCGATAGAAGGGCTGCAAAACTCAACTCTTCAAACTTAAACTGTCATGAACTGGAGGAGATGAACCCGGTATTCAGCCAGACACAAAAATAATACTTGATGGGATTTATTAAGGAGATGATGGGTCAGGAAGGCAGACAAAAAACAATCCAAAAAGGTGCACAGAGCAAACATCCAGGTGACAACAAAAACTGGGACAGAACTCAAAAAACAGAGGAACTGGTCAGGTACTCAGAATACATACAAAAGCTGAAGGGCTCTTACCAATGACGTGTGTGAGAAGTTCCAGCAACAAACAGAAAACTGTGGAGGGTTTAAATAGACAGATGGACAGGTGAAACCAAGTGACTTCTGATTAACTAGGAACAGGTGAGAGTGATCAAGGAAGGGGAAGTGACATAGAGGCTGATGAGACAGAAACTAAGATGACCAACTACAGAGCAAAAATAGCCATAAAGAGAAAACCAGATAACTAAAACAGTGAAGGCTAAACATGAATCCAATACAATACTAGAAACAGAAATAAACCCTAAGGCAGGAAAGTTAACTTAACCAAAACAACAACAACAACAACAACATCATGAACCAGAACAGAACATTACATAAACTCCTGGGGCAGAAGATGGAGCTGCCTTTATGCCTCACAGCGTGACGTCATAAAAACAAAGCATCCAAACGCAATACTGAGTCAAAGTTTACTGCAAGATGCCCGCTGACTCTTAGGAGGGAGGCACACTGATGCTTTCAGACACTTAGACATAAATAATCACCAGAATAAGTTAAATCTAAAGTTGATTTGGGGTGAGTTACTCTTTAACATGAGGTGCTGAATCATGAGTGTCATCAGTTAAAGTTGAGCAAGCTCCACCCGTTTACGTTTGTGACGGTAGGAAAGAAAAAGCTTTCTCTGAACATGCATCCCAAACCAGCGCCGGGTGAATAAATAGCATCGCCTGATTTTTATGGTGACCTGGAGTGCCGCTCTTAAAGTTTAAGGTGCAAATAAGTGCTGCGTGTATATATATATATATATATATATATATATATATATATATATATATATATATATATATATATATATATATATATATATATATATATATATATTAGGGCTGGGCAAGTTAACGCGTTAATTTCGCGTTAATTCATTAGACTATTAACGGCGATATTTATTTTATCGCGCATTAACGCATGTTGCTCACATCATGCTTTCAGTCAGTGTCAGTCAGCACGCGCGCTGACTGCAGCGCGCTGTCTCACGGCAGCACTCTCTCGCTCCCCCTCCCCTCTCGTACATGGCTCAGCGGCGCCAGCCAATCAGCACGCAGGCTCAGCCTGGCCCGCGCACTCAGCTCTCACACAAACTTAATACACAAACAGCTGAGAGAGAACGCAGCAGCGAAAAAACACGAACAGGGAAAGTAGCACCGTTTGGCTTTATTTTAATACCGTAAATGAAATCAAGCTGTATGTTTTGTAAAAAGCCGGTTCATTTAAGTGGAAACACAACAAATTTATCTAAGCACGTGAAAAAACATGAAAACGTCGAGCCCCAGAAACGGAGAGAGGAGACAAAACTTCTGTCATTGCCCCGACAGACCCACAGACGTCTCTGACTGAGGCGTTTCAGTCCTCCAGGGAACATCCAGGTAGATCAGTGGATGGATGGATGGATGGATGGATGGATGGATGTTACTGGAGCCCACACATAACATGTAATTAAGACCTTGAAAGAACCCAGTACATATATTAAAAAGTGTTATTTAAGATAAGATAACATTAGTTAATCCTTTTTTTATCCCACGACGGGGAAATTTATAGGATTAAAGCAACAGGCAGGTGCATACAACACAGACAAAATTACATAAGGATTGAAATAAATAAGAGGTGGATTAGCGAAAAAACACTGAACATAACATTATTATTATTATTATTATTATTATTATTATTATTATTATTATTATTAAATTGTAATAATAAAATAAAAACCACAAAACCCAAAAGGTCAACAGTTTCATGATACATCAAGCTTAGGGACTGGCTAATATACAGCAGGTCAAAAAAGGCCATATTTTGGCTGCAGTGCTTGTTCTCTTATGAAGAAAAGATCAACTAGTGCACTAAATTCAATAGATGGGTTGAAAATATCCAGTATAAAATAAGTGGTACAAATGTTACAACACTTTTGTTCATATGGCAGCAGAACATTAAAATAAAAGTGCTCTTTACACTACTTTTGAATTCATTCTTGGAGTTTGTAAATACAATGCGATTAATCGCGATTAATCGCGATTAATCAGGGCGATTAATCGCGATTAAATATTTTAATCGTTGCCCAGCCCTAATATATATATATATATATATATATATATATATATATATATATATATATATATACCAATTAGTGTTTTTCCTGCCTGCTCAAGCTAATGGTAGTGTATAAGTCAAATGTGTTATAATGGTTAAAGTGCATCTTTATTGATTTTTACAATGCATAATCATCCTTCATTGCTAACCGTGAATCGTTAAAATAAGAATAAAGCTACTCTCCAGATTTTAGCTGCAGTTTGGTTCCGCCACACATTGTAATGTTGTCATTTTGATTAAAAGGCTGTAATTGATACATATTAAACGGTAATTTCAGTGACTACGTGGAACACCAAAGATATTAAACCCACAAAGAATTATTGGCCAATTAAGCAGCCCTCTAAGCTTCTGCAGAGACTCATTCTGCTTTTCATTTCATGGATTTTAGTTTTCTGTCTTCACTCTGAGGGTTCCTGTTTGCACCATGCTGGCCTGAAATGTTCGCGGTTCTCAGCTCCGCGTTTCTAAAGCGTTCCCAGACGACTCAGCACCAAATCAGTTAACATGGAACATTTAGCAGCCGCAGGTATTTTATAGGTTTACATTTCTATAGTTGTTAAGATCATGAGAACATATGAGTCCATGGAATCAGAGAAGAAGCTGATTTACTGATCACTACTGATGTCATCACCTTTTATAAAATCATTAGTCTTTGCAGTTTGCTGCTCTGCTGTGTGCTGGCCAAGTGGGAGAGATATCAGCACGGCACTTAGAGCGGCAATTGTTGCTGGCCATCATCCTGGGAGGGGTTATAAGATCATTTCCAGATCAATTATGAAACATTTTTCACCAAAAAAGATTATTTACAAATTAAACACGTCACCACAAACTCTTCTGCTCAAGCTTTTCTTGTAGCAGCTTTTAAATTGAATCTCTGTTTTGGATTGTTCTCATTTCAAAATTCCATAAACTAATGATTGATCAAGTGTTCAGAGAAATTATGAAAAACATAGCGCATAGCGCTGTGTTTTAGACTCTACAGGCCTTTACTTGTTAAATGTTATAAAATTAGACGTTGTTTGGACAAGACAAAAAGAACACAACCACAACTAAGCAGAGGTTTGCAAAGTTCTGTCTGAAGACTGATTGGCCAATTTCCCACGATTCCCCACAATGCACTGCACCAAACAGCACATTAGTGCAAACGCCTCTTAGCAGTGGTTGAGCACGGTGATGGAGGGTTGGTGATGCGGGCGGTCTGACCACGCTGCAGTCAGTCATCCATGAGCCTCTCCTAACCTACGCTGTTCTACCGCTAAACGTGGAAACATCTGTCTGACAGCTGGAGCTCGTTAGGATGATGACCCCAAACACAGCAGCAACCAGCAACAAAACGGCAGCAACCAGCAACAGAACAGCAGCAACCAGCAACAGGACGGCAGCAACCAGCAACAGAACGGCAGCAACGGCCCAACGTGCTGTGTAGAAATAAACTTTAGCAACGCTGTAAAGAACAAAATACCAAACCACTGAGTCACATAAATAATTATGAAAGCTTTTTCCTTCCTAGACTCGTGGAGACGACTGGTAGAAAATGCTGAAGGATCTTTGTTAGCTTTCTTTGAGCCGCTCCCTCCTCTCTGTTCCAGGAGTGGTTCACGGTCTGTGAGCACCACCGCCGGCCCAGCTGCACCGTGTCCGACCTGGTCATGGGCAACGAGTACTCCTTCCGAGTGTTCAGCGAGAACATCTGTGGCCTCAGCGACGATCCTGGAAACAGCAAGAACACCGCTGTCATCGGCAAAACAGGTGAATTACATCCCTGCAAACCCCAGAGCACCACAGCAGAATAAAATCTACTCTTTGCACTATTTGTTCCAGAGAACCGGCTTTGATCAGCCACAGCCTGTATGTCTGCTGAACTTAATAGCAAGAGTTGTTAGCGTTTTAATGGTTAGATTAAACTATGTAATGCAAAGATAGAATTATATCAGTGCAAAAAACTCCTCTTTTGGTCTAAATAGAGGATTAATTGCTCTAAAAGAAGACCAGGCATGCTTGAAACCACTGGCTTCCTGCAGCAGGAAGGACTAATAATGGATTAAAACATAATTGGAGGGGGGACACCTGCCGAGAACGCTAAACCTGAAAGAACAGTTTTCTGGATCTCCAAGAAACTCAGTGCTTGAGGTTAAGTTGAACTGAAGATGATTTCAGGAAATCTAAGGGGCCAAACTCCAGCAAAGTCTAAACTGCACAGCCAGGTTGCCACCAGTGCAGAGCTTGTGCAACATTGCATGCACAACGAGACGGAGAAAGGAATGGCAGCCAAGCCCAACTGAATCATTAAAGATGGACTGAAACCCTGCAGGAAGCGGGGGATCGAACCAGCAACCTTTACAGCAACAGTTACAGGTCAGGACGACCCAAGTTTCTAAACCGCTGCAATTTAGAGAGACCAGTTAACATAACAGGCCTGTTTCTTTTGGACTGTGGGAGGAGGCCGGAGAACCCAGAGAGAACCCACGCCTGCACAGGCAGGGATTCAAACCCGGGATGTTCTTGCTCAAAGGCAACAGTTCCACCAGCTGCACCAGTGCAGCCCATCCAGCGAGTCAAAGGAAAACTTGCATCACGCTGGATCAGTGAGGTAATAAAGGATGGTGTGACTTGTAAGAAACCAGGACACCTTCTGGATTCTGAAGAGAGAAGAATTTCTGAGAGGATTAGCAAAACGAGGCATTCTGGCAGAGATAAGGCGGTTCTTGTTTTTGCTCTGCAGCATGTTGCACTTTTTCAAACGTGACTTTTCCTGCCCAGGTCTGATCTATCAGCCCAAAGCCTACAAGGAGAAGGACATGAGCCGCTCCCCCAAATTCACCGCTCCTCTGGTGGACAGAAGCGTCATCGCCGGCTACACCACCGCCATCAGCTGCGCCGTCCGCGGAAACCCCAAGGTAAGCAACTTTAGTTTGGTGAAATCTGAAGAAACAGATCACTGGGTCACTCCTGACGGCTCAGGGACCGCTTTCACTTTATAGAAATAAGATGGAGAGATGGTCAGCCAGAGAAATAACTGAACTTTATGATGTGTTTCATCAATTTGGATCAGATCAAAGCAATAATTAACTCAAATGACTTAAGAATATATATATATTAGTGCTGTCAAACGATTAAAAATTTTAATCGCGATTAATCACATAATGTCGATAGTTAACTTGAGATTAATCGCAATTAATCGCATATTTTATCCTTTTATTTCTGAAAGTGTAATAGCCTGTTTGGGCATTTTAATATGCAATTTTGCAATAAATGACACTAATAAAATACATGCTTGTACAAAACATATTTTTATGTTATTTTTCAAGCACTTTTCAGAATTGGAATGAAAACATCCTGGTGCCAAATGTTAAACTCTGGACTATAATGGCTAAATGACTAATCATGACGCCCTGATGTTTACACAATGTGTAAATAAATGTGTAAATAAATACCTGTTTTCATGCCGATATATTTTTTTGGCTCTTAAACAAAGATAGACATGGTATTAGGCATATACATATAAATTAATAAAAATTGTACATTTCAATATAGTCATAAGTTTTGTTCATTTCTTCACTCTCTCTCTCTCTCTCTCTCACACACACACACACACATCCAATTCTGAGCTTTCACACCAACAACAATAACTTCTTTGAATATTTTTGCTTGCTGTTTCTATCCATATTCATACAGTTTAAGCCTGGAAAAAGGTTTTAAATCTCCAGGTCATTCCAGTCTTACACTTTGCTTGTAACTGGGCAGGAGCTTAATACCCTGAATGAGACTGTTTAGCAACTGTTTAGTAACTCCAGGTCCTTCGTTTGGCAACGTGATTCAGCCTTAGTTTGTCAAATACAGAGAAAACAAATTAATAAGCATTAAAGTGTGGTTTATGGGTTGGGTTTCTGCAATGTTATCAACGTGTAAAAACTCATCTTCAGAACCAATGTCTGCTCAAAATGGTGATCTGCACCAAGTAATCTACTTTCAGCATTTATCACCGGTTATTGCTCCGTAAACTGCAGAAAATACGTGCAGAGTTGCTCTGTCTGCCTTTACTACCATCGGCTCCTATGGCGGAGGGATATTTCAGCTGGATACAAAGTGTCTAGTGCAGGCTGGTCTCTTAATAACCGCTGTTTCGTCACTTATTTTAGAGCCAAATAAGGGATTTCACTTTCAGAAACCTGTCCAAAAAAAACCGCAACCCGTGACTCATGAAATTTAGAAGCGCTTTTAGAAAAAAGAAGCCCAAAGTCGCATGTGTCCGAGGGTAAAAGAAACCCTTCGGGGCGGGTGTGTTTTGCTACAGTTTTCTAGCACTCTTGAAACTACGGAAAGCGCCGAGGGTAAAAGAAACACAGTCCGGAGAGCGCGGTGGGGAAAAACATTAGGGGACGGAGTTTTGACGCGACGCGCGTCAAAAAAAAAAAAAAAAAAAAAAAAAAAAAAAATATATATATATATATATATATATATATATATATATATATATATATATATATATATATATATGATAGATAATTACTGCAATTTGATAAATATAAACAATGAAAGGCCAATGTACTGTAAACCTATTTAATAATAGTGTCTGAAACACAAATTAATGTGATTTCCTTTAAACATTTCATGTAATTAAAACTCTGTTTCATCTTGTTAAAATCACAAATAAAACGAGTAACATAATATAATAATATAATAATACATAATACACAGACAGATATGTATATGTATATATATTTTCCTTATTCTTTCTTTATTCTGCATCATGGTCTGTAGAAAGGTGAAGTTTGGGTGAAACCAGAGGATGAATGAAGGAAATGATCTGAGGACCTGTTGAATCCTCTGAGTTCAGTGATTGTAGCAGCAGCAGAGGAGGCTGCAGACTCCAGGCGCCTCCTGCCTGTTTTACCTCCTCTGGCTGCAGCGCCAAGCGTCACATTTCATGTTTTACGCGTCAAACTGTGAGAGCAGAACCATGGAAAGACTTTTGATGTCTTTGCAGCGGGAGGGAATTTTCTTTTTGTCAGAATCCTGAAGAAAAGGTGGAGCGGAAAGATCATTTCCAGCCGATTTGTCACAACCACAAATGTTGACCTAATTTCCCATTCTCCCTCTTTCTGCCCCCCCCCCCCTCCTGTCCCAACACAACGGACCTCAGCCAAAGATCATGTGGATGAAGAACAACATGACCATCGAAGGAGACCCCAAGTTCCTGATGCAGAACCACCAGGGGGTTCTGACTCTGAACATCCGTAAGGCCAGCCTGTTCGACGGGGGCCGCTACTCCTGCAGGGCCGTCAACGAGCTGGGGGCCGACGAGGTGGAGTGCAGGCTGGAGGTTCGAGGTGCGGACCCTCCTTTGACGTATTTAGAAGTCCAGCAGAGGCTGAGGTCTTAACTTTTGGCCTCCAAGCAGCCAGGCTTTGATTTAATCCGTTAAGATGATGTTTCTGATGTTTGGGAGTTTTTCTTTGGCTCTCACAGCTTTTTAATCACAGGTCAGGTTGGAAAATCAGATGTTCTCATTGGGCTGACAGTCAGATCAGATTTATAAAGCAGATTTCAGTCATATCCTAAACATTCTATTAGATACCTACTTTGCCTGATTGTTCTTTAGTTTATCAGTTTCTTTAATTGAACAATGTTCAGGTTACCACACAAAAAAACACTTTGAATGGGCAAAACCAGCCGGTTTCCTAACGGACAAGAGTTGATAAACGAGCTAGAAGAACACCGCTCTGATAACGAGGCTGTATTCTGTGTGAATGATGCTGGTTTTACACTTTCATCTGAACAAACAACATGGATGGATTCAAAAGTGAAACGAATAAAGGACAGAAAACACGTAGACAGAGTTATACGTTGGACTAGTAATGGAGCAAAAGTAGAATGAACTTATGAGATAGTTATAAATAATACAGAAGAACCTGATATTCAGCAAGACAACAGAGTTTAATTCTTAAAAGGTTTAATAAAAGGTGAATAATGGCAGAACCAGACAGACCAGCAGTGACAGGCCTGAGCAGAGCTGTCACTAATTAACTGCTCCAGGTGGAGCTGATCAGGTGAACTGTGGCGGCGGGAAGATCAGGCAGCTGATTGGACGGTTTCTGTGGCTGAGAGGTGACGGAGCTGGATCCTCTAAAGTCCAAAACCCTGAATCATGACAGGCATATTCAGATAAAAATGCAATATTCAAGGTAAAGAGAGGAAAGACAGCAGCAGATTTACAGAACAATGTGGGGAAATTATGCATTAAGCTTGATTATACAAGCAAACACCTCAGAGTAGCTAGATGGACATCAGCATCTGCAGTTATACATTTGCCTACTGGTATACATCGTTATTTCTGTTAAGAAATAGTTTTTTTTCCACCAGTTTAACAACAAATCTGACAAGATTTTAGCAAACTTTATGACTGGGCCCCTCTGGTGTTGCTTCTTTTTCCTATTTACTTATGAAAAACCTATTTATTTATAAAAAATCGTCTGTTTCTTACAGTCTCCTTACTAATATTTACCACCTTTTTTATTTTTTTGTTAGTTCGTACTTATCTTTGTTATGTTTATTTCATATTTTATTGCAAATTGGGATATTCTTATCTGTGAAAAGCGCTGTCTAACTAAAGTTTACTTAGCAGATTTAAAGACTGTAGAGAGCTTCTTCTTGAGAAAACAATAGAGACGTTCCTCTTAACCGTCTACATGAACCAGTCTATATGCCTTTAATAGAAATGCACTAATTCTTCATGATCAGCTGTAAAAGTCAAAAACATCCAATTTTCTTTTGCTTTTTGCTGTTTCTGAAATGTTTTGAAGCAGAAAGGAGATTAGTTTCTCAGTATTAAATAACATTAAATATTTCCTAAAACTTTCCACGGGAACGTCCCCGTGCAAAAAAATCTAAACTAAAACACAATTCAACAGGTTTATTTGGAACTAGTATTTCAGAATCAGAATCAGACATACTTTAATAATCCCTGAGGGAAATTACTTTTGTTACATGCTCCAGATATGCATACATTTAATATTTAATCTGTTTTCAACAATGAATTCATTCATGGGGGACAAAAACATGATTTTTGGGTTAAATGATGATCATCACCATTTAGTAATGGAACAACATTCCCAATTCAATAGTTATTTTTTAAAAGTACTATAATAATGATGAAACAAAACCAGATTCCTTTGCCTTTAGAAGAAAAAGTCCAACGTGTGCATCCTCCCTCAAACTTGTTAAAGTGCTTTTCCATTTTCCATCAGCAGCCTCTAAGGTGTCGGTAGCTCAGGATTCCTGAAATCACCTTTCAGAGCAGCAGCTGCCCTGCAGCAAGCTGTGACTGAGCAAACGCATAGATATGCTCAAGAAATCTGCTTGTTTAAGTCAAGATTATGCTAAAATGATTTCCTCTCCAGCTGTATTTAAAATCCCAGTTCGATGCCATCCTTCACTATCTTACATTCCAGGATTATTCCTGTTTATTCCTATAAATTCCTCGTAATTCCCATGTAAAGTTTCAAACCTTGTAATAAATAGCTTTTTTCTGTGGTGCAGGCTGTTTGGAGTTTCTGCCTCCTTCACACTGTTTAACATCTGCGCTGCTTTTCATGCATCGTCCTCTCAGCCATCTGATGCTGCAGCATATTTCATCCCATAAACATGATGCTGTGGCACCAGCAGAGCCAGGCTGCATCAGATTATTTGGGAGATGCTAAAAACATTTTCAGTGGCATGAGCGCTGCGACGCTGACATCCACGGATGTCACTTCAGCCAATCATCTGGCAGCAGCTCCATGACTTTAGACATGGAGACGCGGTGAAGATAACTTAAAGTTTAAATCGAGCAGCAGGATTGGAGGATTTACGGCACTTTTAACGTGGCCGCTCATCTGCTGGGATGGTTCTACACAGGACCATCTCTGGGATGCACAGAGAACGGTCTGAATAAAGGGAAACATCAGTGACCAGTTTGAGATGATAGAGAGGCGGCAGGAACTCAAATAGCAGCTTTGTACTATGACTATATGCAGGATAACATCAGTGATTGAAGCAGATGGACTACAGCAGCAGAAAACCACAACAGGCAGCACTTCTGTGTGCTAAAGAGCTGCAAACCTCCAAAAATGGACAACAGGAGATTAGACTGGAGTTTTACTTGGTCAACTTTTGGTTCTTTTTTCTCGTTGCTGGATTAAACCACAGCTGCAGTAACATCATGCTGTGTTTTTTTTTTTTATTATTATAACGGGTTGTGAAACCCCCTTATAACATTTAAAGGCAACAAATTAGCATTTTTAATTAGAAATGTGACCGTACAAAGACTATAATACAGATGATTTGTGTCTGTACCACACTATGAGAGGTTAAAGAGAAAGACTCAACAGGAGCGGATGAGTTTGTAGCAGGATGCATCAAATCTGAGAGCAAAAACTTAGCTTTGAGGGAGAGAAGAGCCTAAACATAAAGAATCCTGCTTTTACCCTTTGATAAAAGTTAAAAAACAAAACAACTGGACTTTTTTCTGAAGTTTGAAGACGTTTGGCTTCCCAACCAGAAAGTTTTCTCCATTCAAAATGTCTCATTCAGTTCAAATTCAAACTGAGAAAGCAGTTTTATGGAAAAAAGGTCCTGTTTTATGGACTGACCATGTTCCATCTTCACCAGCACAATCCTGCTTTTAAATTTAGAAAAACATATAAAGGAATATATAGTTGTTGAAAAATACGGCCTGAATTCTGTATTTTTTATATAAAAAGCTTTCTCTTCAGGCTGACCTCTGTTCAGAGAATCTCCCTAAAGCGATTAGGTTCAGATATTTTACTGCTGGAGACAGTTTTCAGCCATGACGCTTCTTTTTCATTTTTTATTTTTTTTGCAGAGGCTTTACTTTCTTTTGCTCCTCTCCAGTTTCTAATTTTTAAAGACCAGAGCACTTTAAGTTTCATTAAACTTTGTTTAGTTGAAAAACTAGATGTAACAAATTGGCCATTAAAGGATAGATGTGCTTTAAGGTTGTTATTAGAGATAGTAGCTTTGAATTCAACAGAGAAAGGAGGGATAATAAGATAAGATCAGGGACGTGCAGAGGGGGGGGCGGAGGGGGCTTGAGCACCTGCCCCTTTTCCCCTTGGTGCCCAAAGTGCCCTTTTTTCATTTTTTTTTTTTTTTTTTTTTTTTTTTTTTTTTTTTTTTTTTTTTTATGTGTGCGTGTTTGTTGGTGTGTGTGTGCATGGTGCATGTCCAAAAGAATAATAATTTAGATCTACCGTGGCTGGTTACATGATCCACATAACATACCCTCACTCTGCCCTACTTTTCCTCTCGCAGCTCCCAGCTCCGCTGCCTCACGCTGGCCAGTCTGTCCTGCCCACTGAGCTATATAATACACTGGAGTGCTAATCACCGTCTGTTTGAACGAGTCGCTTTGAAGCCACCAGCCGCCATATTGGTACTCCCTATTTCCCCCCAGTAACTAGGGAATATGTGCGCTACAGCATCGAATAACGAGGATTTTCTCATGTTCAGGGGGAGCTTAAAACTTTTAAAATTTCAAATGCCATATACTTTTATGTTATGTTCTAAAAATATCAAGTACTGAGAAAGTCATGTGCTGAAATATTTTGCATTTTATTCATTTAAATAATATGTTTAACATTTATAAATATATAAATAACAATGTACAAAAAAATATATTTACATATGTGTATACATATATATATATACATATATACATATACACATACTTATATATACATATATATATATATATATATATATATATATATATATATATATATATATATATATATATACATATATATATATATATATATATATATATATATATATACATATATATATATATATATATATATATATATATATATATATATATATATATTTAATATGAATAACATGTAAAATATTTCAGCACCTAATTTCCTAGTAGTTAATAGTGTTAGTACATCCACTGACTGTAGAATTATCTATGAAACGTTTTCACACAGCCAGAAAACTGCTTGTTGTTGCAACCAAATCCTATGGGATTCTGTGAGAGTAGGGAGTAGCAAGATAGCGGCCAGTGACTTCAGTTTTTCGGCAAAATCAGCACTCCAGTGTATTATATAGCTCAGTGGTCCTGCCCCTTTAAATCTGCAGCACACTTGACTGTGCTCTGTGCTGTTTAACTCCACTGTCATTGGTTATACTGCTTTAAATCCCGCCTTCCCTCTTTCTGATTGGCTGTTTTCTAGTCTGTCCGTGTGCGTGCTTGCTTGGAGCGGAGATTTCAGTTTTGAGTCATACAGGAATACTGTGGTTACCACAATTAATACTAGGCTACGGAACTAGTCCCAGTTAAGAAACTAATTATATGCAGTAAAATAGGTGAAAGCTGCTGAGTGCAGTTCTGTAAAGAAGCAGGCGAGAGAGTTTTGATTTATGGAACTTGAGAAATGTAAGTAACCAACGTTAGCATCTCAAAATAGCATCTAATTCTGAAGTATAATGCATTTATCAGCAGAAACCTAATCTGTTTTATAAAACTAAATATTTTGTGCCAGGCTGGAGTTCTGAAGCCGGCTGGAAAGATGGAAAAGCAAAGACTGTAGACTATTAAAAATTCTGATTCTTAGCCACAGCTGCCTGAAAAAGAAAAGGTGAGGGTTTCCCTTTTACCAATATTTCGTTGCTATTATTGTTTAATGTTTTGTTGACCCTTTGATGCAGTTCAGGTATAAATAGCAGGTGATATTTCTTTTATATGATATACAGCACAACAACACTATATGCTGCCTAAACAACTGCTATATTTTGTTTAGACTTTTACTTATTTATAATAGCGTAATTAGGATTTCACAAAATGATAGTGCTATTTATTTCACTATTTCTACTTCTAGAATTAGAATTACGACAAATACAACCGAGGAACACTATTTACATTGCTTTTATTGTACAGAGATTTCCACACTGTCTATTAGTAAATTAGTGCAAACCAGGGGCGGAGCTAGACATTCTTATCATCAGGGACTTAATCCATAAAATATTACTTCATTACGAGGGTAATTTGGTACACCAAAAAAGTAAAAAGTATTTAATCTGTTGATATGGTCGTAAAATTAATTTAATATAGGCCTTAACATATCTTAAAGTTTTATCTGCTGTTCTTTATTAGTCTTACTAGTATATACCAATAGTATGTGGTTCTCATTTGAGTGATGAAATGGACAACCACTCATGAAACAATTCAGTTTTGGTGTCACCAATCTTACTCAAAGTACAGTATTGGGTCCTCCATGCTCCTTATGTATTAAGATTTACTGCACATTTAAACATCGACAACTCACTATTGTTAGGGAAATAATTTAATTGTCTGAGAAGATGTAGGTAAGGAGAAGCTGTTATCTACTCTTCAGATATATGATGTAAGAAATGTGTTTGGAATGTTGCAGATGGTAAAAATTGATAGGTCTCTGTTGCTGGTAAGTTCAAATGCAAACTTTTTCAAAGTGGGAAAAAAGTCTCAATTCAACGTTCATCAGATCGGGCGCTGCTTTATAATTTATAATAATAATAGAACTTTATTGATCTCACAATGGAGAAATTCACTTCTGCATCTTTACCCATCCCCTTGGTGAGCAGTGGGCTGCCACTGTGCGGCGCCAGGGGAGCAGTCGGGGTTAAGTGTCTTGCTCAGGGACCCAGAATGGTAGTCTGTGGGAGTTGAACTCAGAACCTCTGGGACCCAAGATCAATGCTCTAACCACTAGGCCACCAGATTAACAAACAGCATCTAGTGTGTGTCGTGCTTATAAAATTTGTATAAATGTAGTAAGAAATACTTCTTTTCTCTTTAGACAGAAGAAACGCGCCCTGACGCTCAAGTCAAGCATAAAGAAATAGGAGCATGCATACTGCGTAGGACCAATGATGTCAGAGCAATGAAGTGTCCCTAGGGTTAAAGTTCAAATCAAAGTTCAAATCAAACCTACGCCCTTGATTCCATGTTACATTCTTTATAGTATGGGTTGGTACATTTCAGCCGGATGTATAGCAAGGTATGTTTCTGTATCGTGTTTTAAATCCGTGCCCCATGTGCCCACTTTTAACTTTGAGCACCTGCCCCTCCAACGGTCTCTGCACGTCCCTGGATAAGATATCTTCATTTATGCCTAAAAACATTTTTTTTTTGTTTTACCAAACTTAAGACCAAAAGTTTTGGCTTATTTGCTGATGCATTTAGGTTTGGGAGAAATAAGCATTTTGTAGTTGTAAAACATTGTTGAATATTGAAAACGTCAAGTTTTCCATGTTTGAGATGCTCATCAACAGCAGAAGCTCATTGCTTCATTACCACCTATAATTATTGTAATGTGGTTACAATCAATAGTTTTATCTCTCTTTCTGGTTCATCCATGTTTTTTGTGCAGCGTTGGACCCTAACAGCGTATTTTGCAAAGCTGGCTAAATTTCAATAAAATCTGTCCCTATGAGACGTAACAAAAGCAGAAGCAGCTGGCAGCGTCTGTGCAGTTCTGTCCATCACCATTAAACATTTTCACAAATGGTCACAGCCGCAAACTTTACTGTGTTTTATCAGCATTTATGTAATAGAAGGCAGCAAAGAAGTGCATATCTGTGCAGCTTAGTACCCTGTAGATGGGATGTTGAGGGTTGGTGGGCCAGACCCTCCACAGAGCTTTTCTAGAGCATCAGTCAGTTTAGAAAGCCAATGAGGTTCTATTTAAGACGGGAAAAAACAGTTTTTTTGTTTTTTGCACAGTGGAGTAGCTGGTAGCACTGTTGCCTTGCAGCAAAAAGGTGTTGGATTTAAATCCCAGCCTGGAGTCTCTCTGCATGGGCTTTAAATGTTCTCCCTGCACACTCCAGCTTCCTCTCTGTCCAAAAACAGAGTCCTGTCCTGTGTGTCCCTGTTGCCCAGCGAGGGACCGGCCAAGTGTCCAGGGTGGGCCCCGCCTGCAGCACCAGCTTAAAAACATAAAGCACATAGTTTGAAAAAGGTTCAGAGGAACTGATAAAACCATCCATTGTTGTTGCCTTTGTGATCGCAAACTGTCCTTAACAAGAAACCAAGTTGCAGAGCCCTGGTGTATCACATGAAGTCCCAGTAAAATACACTGACGTTTGGGGTTGTAAGGTGACATATAGTTTAAAAGATCAGGGGGTATGAATACTTTAGGACAGTACTGTATGCATTTGACCCCTCCGGCTGATTCGGCGGTCTTTGTCTCCGCAGTTCTGCAGGAGAAGGCAGAAGAGACGAAGAAATGAGCGGCGTGAGGCGGCGTGAGGCGGCGTGAGGCGGCGTGAGGCGGCGTGAGGCGGCGTGAGGCGCCGGAGGACGCGGCCCAACAGAAACAGCAAATGGATTATGTATAACAGGGAAGTCATGAATAAATATGACCAGAATATAAAACCAAACCTCCACCTCAGACTCCATATGCTTTACTTGTGCTGTGAGCGATCAGTAATGTGCCATAAATTCCTCCAGCTAGCCGTCCCGCTGCAGCATGACCCCCCCGCTGCAGCATGACCCCCCCGCTGCAGCATGACCCCCCCCGCTGCGTCTTCTCTGTGAAGTGGACCTGTCAGCCCCTCATCCATCACCGCTCCCCGTGTCGTCTGCTGTTTCCTCCCTGAGTCCGTGTGTGTCCTGATGCCTTCACTGCTCAGGGTGTATTTATGACGGCACCAGAACCAACACGGTGTGACTGACCCCCCCCATACTCTGCTTCCACAGCGAGGAGGCTGAGTGGACGGATGGATTCTCAGCCAGGCATGGAGGACATGCTGGAATAATAATATCTACACAGATACGGCCCGTCGTCTGAACACGCGTTCCCACACGCTCTGATAAAACATTCCTGGTGGCGTGACCTACGGAGCACGGCCTTGGCACATACACCACTTACAGTCGTGCAAACACCAGCGTGCACTTTAAATCAGCGTCTCATTAGCATCACACGCTAGAGACTAATTAATGCACCCATCAACACTGCCCTAATTAGCTCTCCCACGTCATTACTGAGCAAACGAATAATTTACACACCCGCAAAACAAACACAGCACCGTCTCTGCTGGGAGACGCCACATTAAAGCCCCGCCGAAGCGCTGCGGCCCCAAACCAGCGTCCCAGGTGACCCTGAGCTCTGAGCGACGCTCGCTTCCTCACACCTTCACCGTACGAATGCTGCGGTCAGATGAAACTCAGGATCCATGAGCGCAGGACCGTAGGACCAGAGGCTGCAGGAGGTCATTGCTTCTCCAGCAGAGGGGGTGAGAGCACAGGGACGACGGCCACCACGGACCATCAGAAGCCTCTGTGTCCCCCTGGCTTAATGAGACGCTTTACAGCGGCGCTGAGAAATGCTTCTTTAACGAGCTTTGGCTGATTTTCAGCTTCTTGGCCAGTCCTCATCCCTGACTCTAACAAAACGTTGTAGCTTGTGCTTAGATAATGGAGGAAGTTAAAGGGAGAACAGGCTCAGGCCTCCATCTGATGGAAGGAATGCAGGAACGACCTAAACGAGACCTGAGAGACGCATCGTGGATGGAAAGCTTTCTGCTAAAAGGTCTTCATTAAAGTGAGTGTTATTTAAATGTAGTGTTGTCCAAAAACTAACTTAAGTGTTTCAATAACATGCAGAATACATAACTAATGATTAAAAAACAAGTATAAGCATCAAAAGTGAAGTGGGTACCTTAAAATTCAGAAAGATCCAGCTTTTAATTCAAGTACGTTCATTCTATGCCTCCATGCTAAGACATTGTTTATTAATAAATGATAAAATCTTAAACTTTTCACTTCAATACCAGCACCACACTCATTGTGTAACACTCTCACCGCTGCACAGATGTTGACAACATCTGTTAAATATGATGGGGGGTGCCCCATCTAAAGATTTAAAACTAAAGCCAACAGAGAAATGGTAAAAAAATAGATTATTTCCCACTTTTTATTACCAGTGCTCTATAGATATTTTAGAGACCACTGATCTTTCCCAAAGAGAGCAATGCAGCAGTCTAGATGAGACATTAGGGAGATTCAGCTTCACCTTGGCAATGATGTCTAACTGGAAAATAACTCCCACATTATCATTAGTGGTGAGTGATTAGAGCGTCAGCGGCTTTTTAAGCAGAGGGCATTTTCCAAATCTGATGACTTGTGTCCTATCTGTCTAATATCCAAAGAAGGAAGTTTATTCACAAGCTGACAAATGATTAAAAACTAACAATTTCTCTAAAAATGTTCAGGTAATGGAGTAAACAGAATAAAATGTCCTTTAATACTAACAAACTCCAAATTTCAAATAATTCTCTTGCAGGAAAAATCGCCAACCAATGAGAACAGAGACTGGGTTAAAAAACTTTTTACAATAAAAAAAGGTTTAAGAAAAACAACAAAAATCCACAAACATAAAGTTGCAGATGAAGCTTAAAATCTGGTAAAAAAAAAAAAAAAAAGGCCTCAGATTTAAAGTGACAGTTGGTAAATCTGGTCAGAAACACGTTTTGTTATACTGGATAAAATGGTCCTTCCATCCTGAAAGTAGTCGATACATTATGTGTTCAGAAAAATTAGGTTACATTTTTTCCCCTGTGGGTGCTGCAAGCCTGTAAAACTGACCAATCCCTGCTGTTCGGTCCGGAGGGCAGTGATTGGTCAGTTTTGTCCCGCTCTCATGTCCTCTGTCCCTCAAGTTCTATTGGTCGTCCCACATGTCGGTCATTCTGACACGCTCACCTAACGATAGTGTCCGTGCTCGTTCCTTCTTGGTTTCCTCTTACTAGTGTTTATGTATCTGGTTAGCTTAGCGGCTAGGTTAGCGGTTAGCTTAGCAGCTAAGTTAGCAGTTAGCTTAGCAGCTAAGTTAGCTGTTAGCTGCAGTGTTAGCTGTTCATTGTAGCTCCGCTGCTCTCACCGTAGACTCTGAACATGGCTGAGAGTCGCATGAAGCGAACCGCGTTCATGTTTATGAGAAGAAGAAGAAAGACTCAGCAGAAAGAAATAAGACCAGAGAGGATTTAGGAGATTTTTTTCTATGCGATCCCCCTGAAGAGAGGAAGAAGGTAAGACGGTCTTGTGCATGCGTAGTTATTCAAGAAGGGACTTAGTTACATTTGCACAAAAATTGCTGAATTTATGCAACTGAGCAGGGAACCCTGAAAGTGTTTAACACTTACACGCATGACTGTGCATAAAAACCATCAACAATCTGCAATACAAAAAAAAAACTCCTATAAAAACTACACAGTTAACAGCAGGGATGTTAACTACTTCTCGAGTTTCCAAGGGAGAGGAGAAAGTGTCCAGGCATGGGGTTTCACAGCAGTTGCATAGCTCCAGAGCATGGTTGGCGTGGTGGTAGACCCTAACCCTGATCATTAATATGAATGAAAGTGGAAGGGCAATCGAGAGCTGGACCAGTCTTCCTCACTCAGAGGCAGATCCCTAGACTGGATCTGCTCCCAAAGGTCCACAGCTTCCCTGCAAGGACCGCTGCCACTGCTGCTGCACGTCCTCTCCCTGCTGCATGCATCCTGCAGGCTCTCCTCTGGTCCTGGTCCTGGTTCTGGTCCTGGTTCTGGTCCTGGTTCTGGTCCTGGGCCTGGTCCTGGTCCTGGTCCTGGTTCTGGTCCTGGTTCTGGTTCTGGTACTGGTCCTGGTCCAGGTCCTGCTGCTGGGCCCTTCCTCCTCTGCTGCTGGTAGTACTGATCTCTGCTGTGTACGCTGCAGTCAAGGAGTTAGAATCCAAGATGGACACAGGATCATGCAATAAAAACGATACAATCAGAACAACTAGATATAAAAGCAAACAGCAGAAAACAACCGGGTCAGGATAAAACAGCCGGGTCTAAAAGCAACGCATTTGTCCACCGAACCAAACAACAGCGTAGAAAGTCAGAAAACAACTATTATTAAGAGGGATTCACTGAGTGTTGAGAAACATGCTGTTTTAGTAACAACAGATCAGATAAAAACCCACATGAATGTTTAAAAACTTGGAAAGACCCTCAGAAAGCCAAAGATCATAAGCTTTTTTTATATATATATTTTAAAGATTTAAAATAAAGTGAAAATCTAAAAAATTAAACATGAAGAACACCTTTGTAAAATCAGAAGGTCTGGAGCCTTCTGCCTTCCCTCCTCCTCTTTGGAGCGTTGCTTCTGGTGCCTCCAGGCCCAGATCCTGCAGAAACATCCTGCAGACGGCTGAAAGTGGGCCATGGCTGGTGGCTGACTAAAAGCACAGCGCAGCGCCAACCTCCACTCTGCAAGCATGTTTACGTGTGTGAGGATGTTGACACAACGTTTTTGTCAGTTAACCCTCGCCGCAGCGTGGCGTGTTCCTCTGCTGATTGACACATGAAAGCAACACCGGGGATCCGCCGCACGGTGCTTTGCATGGAGGCTTAGGGAAGAGGAGAAAAAAGAACAGATCCTTCAGAGAGACAGCGCATAACCTCAATATTCAGTTTCAGCTCTCCTCACCTTAAAAGTCAGTTGCTAAGCAATCACATTAATTGTGTCTGCTGGCATCATCCCCAAGCCTTTCAAAACTTTCCAAACAGCAGCCGGCGTTGGCTTTGCAGCGCTGCTGTTGCTGTTGGTGTGCGTGCAAAAACTTTAGAGCACTTAGAGAAATATAACCCCCCAAAAAAAAGGAAACAGAAATAATGGAGTGTTTTGTTTTGCCCACATTCCCCCTGACAAACCTTAAGGCTCGTCAAGTTTGTGATGTGTGACTGCATAATTAATGAGGAAGCATGGCAGCGCAGGGTAAGCTCCACTGTATCTGCTCCGCTCTTCCTCCAATATTAGAACAGGCCTGGCTGAGACCACGACGACACAAAGACAAGTGACAAGTCTCAGCAGCAGGCGGGGGAGGGGGGAGGGGGGGTTTATGAGGGGGTGAGCGCTGGTGTGTGTGTGAGAGCGAAGTGAGACAGAAACAGACCTCCTGAAACAGTAGGACGGAGGGAACTATAATTATGCAAGTAATTATACATGAAATCACAGACTTGGAGTGAAAGAGAGAGCGGTGGAGGGAGAGAGGCTCGCTGTGAGTCCCATCTGAGTAATTACAGTATAGGAACAAAATGAAACAGACACACACACAACCAGGACCTCTCACCTGTGCTCCCAAACCTAAACGTTCAATTACTTTAATGTACAGCACAGAATCAGCCCTAATTAAAAAAAATACATCAAATATTTGCCTATCTATTTAAACACTCTTGATTAGAAGCTTATTATCTTATTGGAGATCTTTGAAAACTTTTTTTTGGCTGCTGTTCCCCTCGGTCTGCCCTGTGCTGTGTGCAATATATAATATAGTTTTATTATGTGCCGCCGGTGCAGAACAAATGCTGCAAGACAAACAGACCCAGTTCATATTCAATTAGAAATCCAAACACAGTACAAGTGGATGCAGTTTATTCTGACACATTCTAGTGACGTAGTCAGATTTAGAGTCCAGTTCAGTCAACATGCAAGAACTCACTTTACTGACTTGGAAATCTGACAATAAGCCATTTTTTCACGTTTTTCATCCCACAAATGGCAAAACTGCAGTTTTGTGTGGTTCAGAGGACGTAGGACCCGTTTCCATCTCACAATAACAGATCGTATAAGAATAGTTCATATCTACTTCTTCTGTTTCATGTGCCAACATGTTTGGTATACCGTCTCCGTAGAAAAGAACATCTAGAATAAACAGGTCAGTAGCAATGAACCATAGATCAATCAAAGGCTGTATCCACAAAAACCACACATGTAAAATAAAACAGAGTCAGACTGTCTTTGGGAAAACGCACAAATAGCTTCTCAGAATAGCTTTGTTCAGAAAAAAGACCCAGCTACACACAGGAATGCTGAGCCAGGGGTACTTTCTATGGGAAAGAAACAAAAGATGAGTACACAAAGGTAACGGCAGCAATAGCTCCAGCAATATCTCTGTCCAGAACAAACATTTTCCTATTGCTTTAGTTGAATGTACGGGGAAATACTAAATAAAATAAGGTTTCACAGACAGAAAGCAGCATTTTGAGTGTCAAGTGTCTTTTTTCTCGTTTTTATAGCTATAACTGTCCGATGGCTCAGTGATGCTGTTCTTTGAGCCGGGCGCTTCGTTCCTCCACATCCCTCATCTTTTAAGTACACCATCTTTCTTAAGCATCACATGTTGCCATGCTCAGGTATGAGAGCTGGATAGAAGAGGAGTATCAGAACAGATGAAGATGAATACTTTTTATCAAGCTCACTTTAAGGCAAGTCTGGTATGTTAGAAAGTAAATTCTGAATAATAAAAAAAAAAGTTTACTCAAGAGTTTTGAATATTTCTACGGACTCCAGAATGCAGCGGAGGCATTTCCTAAACTCACGGCCTTTTAGTGCTCGCTCTGATGGAAGCCTGTTATGTTCTGTGTTATCATAGTAATATCATAGTCATTGTCTGAGGATCCCACACCCCTCCCTGGGCTCATGACCCACATAATGAGCCCCATGTATCTCAGGATGGATTGAGGCTTTAAAGGAGAGAGCTGCCCTTCCACTGCACAATGATTTCTTTATGGCTGCAAGTGTTTAACTGCATCATTGTGCTAACCAGGGAACAGGCTTTTTCACCGAGGACAAAAATGTTTCAAAATGCTAATTACATGACGAGTTGCCTCTTTTTGGACCACACCACAAAAGCTTTTTATCCCTTTCCCCAAAGATTCAGAGTACTTCCCACATTTTGCTCATTCTATCTGTGGAAAGTAGACAAATTGGTCCCTAAGATCCGTGTAGCAGAGGTGAAGAGAGCAGGAGAGCCTCTCATCAGGCGAACTGTGCCAATGAAATCTAAACTTCACAGGCGTTCGGTCAAGTGCAGGTTAACCTGCTCGTCTTTGCTGCCTTGCAACGGCCAATCAGGAGAACCCGTGAAACTAAACCTGTGCAGGTTTTAGTCAAATGTCACAGAAACAACCACAAATAAGGAGAAGTACAGCGAGGAGGAGGAAAGACGGGACAAAGAATCAGACAGCACCTCACAAAGGATCAGTATTCACTTAGAAAAAATACTTTATTCAGGTCACTCATCAGTTCTCTCTGTCTTCTTTCCTATTATCCATCCATCCATCCATCCATCCATCCATCCATCCATCCGTTTATCCTTTTATCATCTCTCATTCCACCAACACATCCTGCCCCCCCTTTCTGCTGTCTGTCTGTCTGTCTGTCTGTCTGCCTGCGCTATTGTCCATCCATCATCCGTCTGTCTTATCATTCATCCATCTTTCCAACTATTTATGGAATCAATCAATCAATCAATCAATCAATCAATCAATCAATCAATCAATCAATCAATCAATCAACCAATCCATCCCTTCATCCATCCATCCATCCTGTAACTCTGTGCTTTTGTCTTTCCTGTCATCCATCTGTTTGTCTGTTCATCCTCCATCTGTCTTATCATCCATTCACAAATGAGTTCATCTTATCATCCATCTCTTTGTTCTTCCATCAGCCATCCATCCCTTCATCCATCCATCCATCCATCCATCCATCCATCCATCCATCCATCCATCCATCCATCCATCCATCCATCTCCTCACAGTTTTTTTATAGTTTGCATATGTAACACATGAATAGAGTAGAAATACTTGCCATAAATAATAAAACAGACCAAAAGGGAATGTTAAATTCAGTGTGTAAAGCAGTATAATTCTGACATGAAGATGTTGTAGAAACCCTACAAAACTGTGTAAATAAATTAAAATGATGAATGTTGCTTGGAGAGACCTGATGCAACCTGCTGGGTTTCCTTAGAGAGGAAACTTTCTCACCAACCTGGAGGATCTGATGGAGTCTGACTTTGGAGAGAACCTTGATGATGACGTGAGTCATAAATTGGTGCTGTATAATTACAATTGAATTGAAGTGATCTGAATAACCAACAGGATTAAGATGGTTTTAAGAAAGTGCATTATCAGTTTTCATTTCTATCTGCACACAATGTGGCCAGAGATCAGTCACGGCTGCTGGATTTTGCAGAGTGTGGTCGTGTCGACGGCCCAGCAGGAACAAACACTGCATTACAACATGACCATCTGTCCATAATCAGCAGCATACTGCAAACTGACACACATCAGATGGAAACACTGTGACCTGAAACATTTTACCACAGGAAGAGCAAAGCAAATGTCCGTCTATTTCTGATAATAAGCAGAGACATTTTGTCAGGTAATCAGAAGAAAACTCAACTTTGCCCATCTGTAGTTTTGCCATGTTGGAACTGTACCTCAGTAAAACTTAACTGTGCATTAAAAGACAAGAGTTTTTCTTTCTTACATGCATTTCTTATCTGGAATTTCTTCTTCAATTAAGACTGTATGGATGGGAAAATAACCACAGAAAACAAAGCATGAAAATCAGGTTTGTGGATTCTTTTGTCTTTGTAATTTGGAGTAACTTTGTTTCAGTGCCACCTTCTATTTTCTGGAAACTTGGTCTGAGTACCTGGAGAAGCAGGCGACCCAAGACATCCTTTTCTTCTAGCGCTGCTCATCCCCAGAACCTCCTTTTCCCAAGGTACTCCCTGGTCAGAGAGGCCGTATATTTTTATATACGGTGGAGGTTTCTCCCAGAGTGTGGATTCACATCTGGATTCACTCTTATGCCGTTAGATTTACTGTGCATTGCTCCATGGTGTAATCTGAATGAAGATTTTGACGGTGGAGAAGGAATAGCAAGTCTAAGCAAGTCCCTATTACAAGGTTTGGAACTTCTAGTAGAAAATGTGGCAGCAAATTTCAACATTTTGATGATGTTTAAGGACTAAAATGGTTATTATCTGCATTAAAAGGGGCCAACAAAAACCCAACATAGATTTTTATTGGAAGCAAATTAGCTTTGTATTGAAACTATGTATTTACGCTGTACTCTCGTTTAAACAAATCATTTAAAATAATTTAAAAATATTATTGATTCACACCAAGGAAATAGCTGGTTTCCAGAAAATAACCCCCAAATATCTACTAAAGAGGGTTCTTCAGTGGCTTTAGAAGATAAAACTGAAAAGAGCTGCAGGTTAGATCCAGTGGTTAATACTGTCTCCACACAGCTAAACAATTTAATTTTTTTACTGTATTGTTACATGTTTTTTTTATTAACAGTACGGCAAAAATGTTCTGGAGTTTACATAAATATATTTATATAATGCATGCCTGTTGATGCATATTCTACACATACCAAGAATCACGTTTGTTTGTAGCCACCTAGCTGTTGGAGTTTTTGGAATTTATATTTATTGTATGTCCTATATTTAAATGAGCCATCTGTATTTAAATACAGGTAGATTGTCTTTTTTTTTTTTTATAAATTTTTTCAAAACACCAACTTGGGATTTCCATCTCCAGCTAAAATGTGTGGAAACTGCTGGAGTAAAGTAGATATGGTCCAGTACCCCGCTGGAATGAAACATATCCAGAAATCAGCATGTTTGTTAAAGTATCTAATTATTTTAAAGTTTGGTTCACATTCAGATTCACATTTAGTATTTCAACCACCAGACTGAACCAAAACTACCAGAAGAAGGACAAATATGAGAGAAATTCTCAGAGGTGGTCGGTTGCTCTCCTTTACTGACTAACCTTTCTCCTTCTGGCTGCAGTCAAAGCCTTTTCCATGATTTATACATTTTGTTCTGATTTTAAAACCAGGTGGAGACGAATCTGTAAAAATACAAGATTAGGAACAAAAGCAATTCTGGGCAGCTGTGATGTAGCTGTGACAGTTTCAGGTTTTCATTTCTAAATATGAGCAACAGAAGGTCTGCATAAGTAACGTGTGGGTGTGCACACGCATGCAAATGTGTGAAGGTGTTAAATGTGTTGACACACACAAATGACTCACATATTGTGTATGTAAATCCATCTGCGCAGTGTGAAAGAGATAACAGTCTGAAAAATCCTAAAAACATATGAGAACCGTGGTCTAAACAGGGCTGACGAATACAAGGAGTCGTCAAGAGAGATCCTTCGTAGGAAGAAATCCGCTTAATAAGCGCAGAAACTGAAAAGTTAAGTTAGAATATAAAATCTTAAATACAGGCTTAGATACAAACAACAGCTTTACCAATAAAAAAAATGATGTTTTCTTTTCAACAACTGCACAGTTATCCAAAAACATAAAGATAATTAGAATTTCCAATGCAGGATTTCACCAAAACACAAAGGTTTACAAAGTTTCTGCGTCATAAACCTCAGGTTGCCTAATGTGATGAAGGTGATGAGAACAGATGGAAGATAAAGAGAAGATGGACAAACATGAGCCGACACTAACAGGGACGTTTACGGCTGATTTGTTGGCTTTGGTAAGTAACGCTGATGACCTGAATGCGCCGCAGACAGAAGCTGACTGGAGATCCATCATGGATGCTGATGGGAAACTGCAACAAACTTCAGAACTTAAACCCAACATCCAATTTATTTAGAAAGCACAATTAAAATCAGCAAGTTTGCCATGGTGTTGGCATACATACACTGCAAAAAGGCAACTAAATGTAAATCAGATTTTCTTGAAATTTGTGTTTTTTGTCCTTGATTTGAGCTATTAAACAAGATTATCTGTCAATGGTACGAGTATTTTTGCTCCTAAAATAAGATAATTAGACATGTTCACTGGAAATAAAATGATGGAGATGAGTAGTTCCTATTTTAAGTGCTAAAATCTTATTCCATTGGCAGATCATCTTATTTATCTGCTCAAATCAAGGAAATATCCACTAATTTAGAGAAAAATTGACTTACTTTTAGTTCTCTTTTTGCAGTGTACTAAGATTTTTGAATAAAAGACAAAAGCAAGACGTCCAACAGACATAAAACACTCACAGCTTGGAACTCAACTCACAACTGGTCAAATGATATTGAGAAAAAAAAGATGTTTTTAAAAGAGACTTAAAAACAGGAAGCAAAGACGCAAACTTACTGCAAATTTCTGCAAATTTCTGCCTTAGTTTCTGGGCCATCTAAAAGCATCTGGTCGGCTGATCTAAAGGCGGCAAAGGAAGAGCCTGGAGTCAATCTGAGAGGTAAAGAGGAGCAAACTAACAATAAAGTGTTAAACTAATTCTGTGACAGATGTCAGAGGCTGGGACAGCTGAGACGCGTTCGTGTTGCTTTGTGTCAGTACGAAGAATGGCAGCAGCACTTTGAACACGTGATGGAGATGCTTAAGTCTCACCAGCATAAACTGCATTACAGCAGCTGAGAGGAGTTGATATAAAGGCTCGTTTTATTCTCTCTGAGTCATGGCTCAACAAATCTGGCTTAAATTTGCTCCTTATTTTTCTGTCCAGTCCATAATTACTCCTAAAATTGTTACATTCTTTGGGATGTACGACTCGAGGGAACTGAATTCAATAGGAGGGCTGTGGGTTACGCCCAGATAAATTAGGCTGCTTTGATTTCATTGGAGCAAAAAAAATCTTCAGCGCCATCTGAGCTGTGATGTGACAGCAGGCGGATTCAGCTCGGGCCTTCAGGTGTTCCAGGCAGGTAAATCTCTGCATGGCGAGGAAAGCAGATGTTTTCTAAATCTGGACCCAAGGGGAGTTTAGAGAGAGTAAAGAGAACGCAGAACAGGACGTAGAACTACGCCCTGAGGAACGCCGCGAGAAAGAGGAGCAGATGCAGACGGAAAAAGTTCAAGACTAACACGAACCTTTTATTACTGAAATAAGAACAAATCCAGGCATCGCACCTTTAATTGCATTAGACCGTAACCTCACACTGTGAATGAAATCTGTATCTAAGACTGTGTGACACTTTTAAAGCGGAGACGTTTTAGAAATGCATTGAGAGTAGCTGCAGCCAAACCTTCACCTTTTTAGAATATTCTTCCATTTTTGGGTTCTGAGGAGCTGCATTATGCAATTTAATGTGGACCAAGACAAAGAATAAAAGATCCCAGGAAGGACCTAGAAGCTGCTGCAGAGCCAGCAGAGCTGAGGGGGGGGGGGGGGGGGGGGGTGCTTTACCTATTTTGTTAAATTCTCTTGCTCCCTTTCAAATGTGTTCATTTGTTCTCTCTGCATGCGTTTGATCATAATGTCCTCACCTCTGCTGGCTCCTCATCAGCAGCTCCCATGAATCCTGCAGACGTGGATTTCTTTTTTCTTTTTCTGCACAGCAGATTGGTCTGTTGCAATCCAACACACACACACACACACACACACACACACACACACACACACACACACACACACACACACACACACACACACACACACACACACACACACACACACCTCTCCCCGGTGAAGAAGAAGCTGGCAGTGGTGCCTTCTAATCTCTGCACTTTGGGATTTTTTATTTCTCCTCGCAGGCTCCTCTGCAACCAGAAAGCTTCGCCGTTGAATTAGATTTGCTTAGTCGTCCTCAACAATCTTCAAAGGAAGCAGATAGCTGAATATACCTTTTATTCATTTCATGCCACTGTAATTGTTTTTCTTTCCCACTGAGCAAATCCCGAGGTCTGTGGGGAACAGACTTGTGTATGTGGCTGTGCTTTCATCTGCATTATGTTTAGTAATAGTGTTATTATTTCAGAGTTTGCTGTTGTTGAGCATCTACTTTCCTGCTTACTTGCTGGATTCAGGAACATTCTTTCGCTCAGGGTTAGAGGGAGTCGTCTGCTGCCAAAGGGTAAAATAAAAAAAAACAAGAAACGCCTAGAGGTCTTTTTATTAAAACAATTATGCTAATTCTATCCTCTCTGAACAAAAAATGCAGTGATTTTAGTCGTTCAGGGTTATAAATATTGCAGGCAGAGAAGACACAGTCGAAACACTGAGATCTTTCTGACTGCAGGGGGCGCTCTTGAAGATCTTCTGTGACTGCAGAGCTGCAGAGCTGCTTCAGTGCAAACTGCTGGATCTGATGTGCACAAAGGAACGCAGTCACAGATCCTTCTCCTGCTGTTACAGTTTATCTATTTGTTATGTAGTCGGTTGTTGTTTTTATGCACAAATATGCATGGACAGTTTTTAAACCTACACCGTTGCACTTTTCTTTAATCTGAGTAAATATTCTTAATAACTGCATTATTTTTCTTGTGTGGTATGAAGAGAAAAGAAATCTTTATTTGTGATTGCAGTTTTGAAAAGTATTCAATATATATATTGAATATATATATTTCAAATTTGAAAAAAAAAAAAAAAAAAAAAAAAAAATATATATATATATATATATATATATATATATATATATATACTCGTTACACCTGAATGAATAATTTCAAGACTTCATTTGTCATCATGTTGATGATAATGGCTCTTTTTTTTAGCTCTATCTGTAGTTGTGAAGCTCATTATTCAGAGGTAAATTTCAAAGTTATGTTCAAACTATTCTGTAAGCAGATAATGAAGTTAACCTATGTGTTTTAATTTGTATATTTCACCTGTAACATATATAAAATCAAGCATCTATTCCTGCAGATTTCCTGAACATCTGTGAAGGAATGGAGACGCACTGATGCAGATGTTTCATGCTTTCATGGTGTGGTTCATTCTAGCAAAATCCTCTTTTCAATTCCATTTGGTAAGTTTACATGATTTTCAACTGAAAGGTAAAAAGAAAAATACAATACCCCCCCCCCCCCCCCCCCCGGCTTGCAGAGCTTCTCCACGCGCAGCTTTAAAACCATAAAAGATTTTTCTCTAAGAAGTTTCACTCTTACTCCAGTTCACATCATCAAGCTGCGCCTCAGGGGAGGAGTCGGGGGGGCTGACAGGCAGCCTCGCTGCTCAAACACTGGAGGGGGTTAGAAGCTGAAGGTGCGCAGCAGATGAGGAGAGGAGGCTCGGGCAGCAGGAGCTCGTCCATAATCCCGTTAGCTCCACGCAGCGCCCAGAAGGACGCATGCAGACGCAGACGTTGCCTTAAAGCGGCAGGTGCATTAAACGCTGCGTGTGCATCACTCCTCACAGCCTTCCATGTGTGTGTGCAGGTAAACCCACACGTGTGGGGTGTGTGTGAGAGCAGGTAGACTGAAGCGGGGTAAAAATAGCACGATGGAGAGGAGAAGGGGGGGGGGGGGCAGCAGTTCTGAAAGAGCTTGGCTCGGTTGGGAACAGTTGCCATGGTTTCGAGATGTTTCCATGGAAATGCTAGCTGCCAATAAAATGAATCTGAGGAGGATTGCTGCAGCAGGTTGGCATGAAGGTGAGAGCGGAGTGGGAGAGGGTGGGGGGGGCAAGTGTTGGCGTGGGACCCGCTGCAGACCCCCAGGTCACCGGCAACGGTTTGGGTTAAAACATAGAGGCCAAGCTAAAACGTAGCTGCCGCCTCACACCAGGGGAGCAGGTGATGACGGGCCGTGTGTAAAACATCATACCTGCCCGTCACTCTGAGACTCTGACGCACCTTTGTTTACAGCTGATGCATCACTACAGCGGCAGCGTGCACGCTCCTCACTCACTCGTCCAGTAATGTTCACCGGACACAGCCAGCGTTCCCAAACTGCATCTTCATTGGTCCAGATCTGTGATTCCTAGTTCAGGCCATGAAGTCCATTTAAATGCATTCTGCAACATAAAAGTGCTTTTATGCCCACAACCTCACGTCGCTTTAATATTGGACAATAAAGCATATTAAGTCTCCTATTTTTGTAAGAAAATTCTATTTAAGCTCGACGGACCTAATCACTGTTGGCGCGCCAACAGATAAAGGCCCTTCCTTTCCACCCAGGAATAATAAAACGTTCTCAGAGACGGTTAGAAGCCAGCAGCTCCAAGCTGATCAGACGCAGCGTGATGCATTTTCAACACGCGCCAAGACACTGGAAGCTCCTGCTAAACGGCAGCAGCAGAGTTATTTCTGCCTAAGTTTGCAAATTTACACAATAAGTGTTGGAATTCATGTCAGTTTTTTTGTTTTTTGTTCAAATTAACTTTAGAAACTACGGCTACGTTCACACTGCAGGCCTTGATATATGCGACTTATATGTGATCTCCTGTGTGGACTGAATTCATACAACCTAAGTGTCCCGCATGCCCAGTAGACGTGATGACGTCACATTTAGCTAGCATGCTCAGTGTTTGCAGAAGTAAACATGGATTATAATGCTGCTGCGTATTTTGCGATATTTAATTTCTTTTCTAACCGGAGCTTTCTCTCCATTGACTGCTCTCCTCGTTGTTGTCGTTTTTCTTCCCGCTTCTGCATAGCAAGATGCAGAATAGTGACGTCTGTCGAGTATCAATGACATACAGGTGGGATTAATGTGACCCTTAATGCAGTCTTAAAAGATCAGATACGTATCGGATTCAGGACCACATATCCAAGAGGCCTGGGTCGCATTTGAAAAAATCTGATCTGTGTTGTTCAGACTGTCATTAAAAAGATCAGATCCAGGTCGCATATGGGCAAAAAAATCAGAACTGGGTCACTTCAGGCTGCAGTGTGAACGTAGCATATGTCACAGATCCACACGTCTTCCTCTTATCCGGGACCAGATGGCGGGCGCAGCAGACTCAGCAGAGACCTCCAGAACCGCTGGGGGAACCTGAGAGGTTCCTGGGCCTCCTCCTGGAGCGACCTGGAACTCCTCCAGCTGACTGCTATCGATGCGGAGGAGCAGCGGCTCTACTCTGAGGCCCCCCTGCATGGCTGAACTCCTCTCTCTGTCTCTAACGGACTGGCCAGCCACCCTGTGGAGGAAGCTTTGGATTCAGGAGCGGTGAATGAAGCTTTCAGCTCTCTTCATCCTGATGGATCGATGTAGAATACGCATCAGTGCGGCGCCGGCACCGATCTGTCTGCCGCTCTCCTGCTTCATCTTCCCACATAATAAAAAATATATTTATTATTGTGAGCGGTATAACTAATTTCTGACATGTGGTTTTTAATAAAAATTTGAATAAAAACATTTCACATTGTTCTGTCGTTTTTCACATTGTTCTGTCGTTTTTCTGAGAACAGAAACAAACTTCTTGGTTAAAGCAAAATAATTTTAAATCTAAATCTGTTTGTAGTACAATCAATATTGGTTTAAACATATAAACAGCATGTCGCTAAAATGACTAACACCAAGACAAAATGCCCGGCTCATTATATAGTGGGCCGTGCGTAAAATGATAAAATAAACCCCTAAATACTCTAAACAGCTAAATAATCCCAGTTTAAGGTGTGCAGACCCCTGATGGAGGCACAGAGCAGCAACCTGAGGGTCTAAATGGCTGCAGCACCCCCAGTCGGTCCAAACGGTGAGAGAAGCTAAGCAGACTCAGCGGGGACCTCCTCACACGCTGGACCAGCACCTGACCACGGCTGGCTGTGAAAACCGGGTCGGGTTTTTGGTTTTCATGAAGCGCGTTGGTTATGTCGTTAAATTCTCAGCGTGTTGAGAATCATGAATCCTGATGGTTATGTTGTTAAAATTCTCAGCCTGATGGTGTCTGTGGTTCCATGGTGCTCCAGCATCGGGCCGGTGTGGATGATGGGACCAACAAAGCAGCTAAAAGGCAGTTTGATCTACTTTTACTCGAGGGTGCATGAATATAAGGCCCAAACCTGGAAACGTAACTCCTTTATTTGCAAAAAAAACAAAAACTGGTTCAGTTTGAGCCGTCATTAATTTATTTCTTTCATTAAGTACTCACATGTTGCCTTTTACGCCTTTCCTACCTCTATTTGTATCCCAAACACTTTTATAACCATATTTAATCATTGTGTTTGTCTGCTTTTGTTGTTAAGTATTCTAACGAATTATGTTGTTAAACTATTGCTACACACTGGTTTTTAATTATTATTATTTAGGCTGAGCTGACTTATATGAAATATACGGGAGATTATGATTCCTGCTCAAAGCAAATAAATAAAAGAGACTTCCTTCTGATAGATGTTAGGCATTGGAGACTCAAAGTGAATTTTCCTCCAGCATGAGGTGAATATAGAAAATGGTTTTAGATCCTTGGATGCCACAGCGGGCAGAAAACATCTTCTGGGTTGGAGTGAATTGATATTTGTCTGTCTGAACCCCCCCCCCCCCCCCATACTAACCGGTACAGAGGAGAAGAGATGCTGTGAGTCAGATTAGAAAGAAAAAACAGGTTCAGGTGCTGAATAAAACTCCAGGTTGGGAGCATGAAGCTGTTTGCTCAACAGGTGCTCAGCTCCTTGTTTCTGTAATGTCTGACGCTGTGATTGGTTAGGCGGGTCAGGTGACGCGGCGGTACCACCTCTGGTCCACATGGTGCCTCTGAAAGCTCAGCCACCGGCTCAGGCGGGTCATCCATGCTTCCTGCTCTCCTCTCATCCTCCCGTCTCCATCCTCTCACCTGTCTGTCCCTCTGTCTGTCTCGCTCTCTGAAGGACAGCATCCCCACCTTCCTCGGTCGCCATGGCGACGCTGCAGCAGGAGAAGGAGGATGGAGGGGCGGTTAGGCTGGGGATGTGCGAACAATGCTAACGCTACTTCACTGATCATCGATCGCATGTTCCTCCATCCCTCCTCTCCCACTTTCATTGTCCTCCTTCATTTGGATCACTGTCCTGCCTTGCTCATCAACGCCGCGCCCTGGCTGCCGTCCTTTTCCCTGCGGTTTCTCAAAGCTCAACCTCTGAACAGAGCTGTCATTGTTATTATTTTTTATTACTGGGTGGTTTAACCCCCCCACCCAGCAATCCAGAGAGGCGTCACTGGTCCTTTGGTGAATACAGACACGCATCCATCAATATCCCAGTGCCTCACTTTGAGTCTGACGGAGACGTGGTCGCTGTCACGCCGGACTGTAAATGATCTTTACTCGTTAGGCCCCGCCACCGTGAGTCCGTCCGTAAACAGGTCCGACACGGTGCATGGTGAGAAACCTTCAAATGTTTGGAGGTGCAAGCTGTGGACAGACAGGAGGGTCAGAGCGCCAGAGAGGGTTGAGTCGCTTTAGGCTCTGCTACGTCTGCCGTCTGCATGCACAGACACGGTCATGCAGGACTGCAGTCGCTGCTGTGCCTGATCCGTGGAGAGGAGATGTTGGGCTTAGAGAAAACAGACGAATTCACCTGGACTTCTCGTTCTGTCAGCAGGCCTTCGCTGCAGCTCCAACAAATCTAAAGCATCCATGCATCAGTTTCACATTGTGCAAGAAAGCAATACCGAGGTTAGAGATGGTGGGACTCTGTTTTTGTGATAGAGCAACTAGTTATATAGATATATGGTTTTCAAATTATTTTTTACAAATGTTGGTTTAAATTTCATCTGCATTCAGCACCTTTCTTCTGGTACCACTACATGCACTGCAAAAAGGGGAACTAAAAGTAAGTAAAAATTTCTTGAAGTTAGTCTATTTTTCCTTGATTTGAGCAGATAAATAAGACTATTTGCCAATGGGATTAGTAGTTCTACCCCTGAAATAAGATAATCAGATATTCTGCACTTGAAAAATGATGATGGAGATGAATTGTTCCTACTTTAAGTGCAAAAATCTCATTCCATTGGCAAATAATCTTATTTACCTGCTCAAATCAAGGAAAATGCACTCATTTCAAGAGAAATTTACTTACTTTTAGTTCCCTGTTTGCAAAGGCAAATGCCGTAGGAAGTCACTCTAGTGTTGACAAAAGCACAACTGCTCAGTTTCTGGCCTCAGAGGTTTGCTTAAAGAACCCAGGAGACAGTTCAGGCCGTATTAGGCCGTGTTCGGTTCTAAAACGTCCCACAGAGCTTTAATCGAGCCGTCATCCAGAGATAATGAGCGTGGCGCAGCTGCAAACCTGCCAAGCCGCAGTCGTCCACCTAGAATCACGAGCCAGGCAACGTTAATCAGAGAAGCAATCAAGAAGACCATGTTGACTTTGGAGGAGCTGTAAAGTTCCCAGCTCAGGTGTAATCTGTTGACAGGACAGGTAATAGTCGGCCCTCCCTAAATCTGGATGCAGCAGTGTGGCTAAGTGTGAGCCAGTATGGACACAGCAAGCTAGAACTTTAAATGGATTTTTAAGGATGTGGGACTTGGCTGGATCTGGATGGACGACAGCAGGCGGCACATAACGACAGAGAGAGAAGCAGAAGAGGGAGGTGAGGAGCTCCTAACATGGCCAGAGTTAGAGGGGAACGATTCCTGGAAAATGGGTTAATGCAGAGCGAGAGAATCCACAGATATTCACAGGCAAAACATCCAAATAAATCAGATTTTCTATATTTAGTCAAAACCCCAGAGGAGACTAGGAGAATCTAAACACTTGCACATGCAGTAAGGGCTTCCAGAATCAGTGTTGCAATAAAAACTAAACTTATGTAGAGATTAGAATAAGCTAGACAAAGTTTAAATGTAGGCAGACGCAGGATAGTTTGGGTAGAGCGAGTGCATCTTTCAGGAACTGCTAGGAAAAGGCACCAAAAACCTGCTTAACCACGACAATGGAAGAACGGCAAGAAGAAAGCCCGTTCTGAAATCAAGCCATGAAAGGTGCTTTCTCCAGTTTGCCACAAGCCAAGGGTGGGGACACAATCTACAGGACAATAATGGGAAAAAAGCTAAATAGTTCAGATTGTGACTTTCAGCAGAACATTGACTCTACAAATACAGCCAGAGCTACAGTGGAAGCATTCAGCTCAAAACATAGTCATGTGTTAGAATGGCCTAGTCAAAGTACGGACCTAAAACACATTGAGAATCTGTGGCAGGACTTTAAAAGTGGTGGACAGAGACCCAACATTAGAAGAAAGAGTAAACAGTGTGGAGACGTGCATACCTGCTGCAGTTTTGTTGCTATGACGTAAAGAGTTGTGCTGCAAATTGTTACCAATGCACGCCATACGTTTTCTGATTTCAGCCTCAAAAATGTTGGAAACCATAGATGTGTTTCCCATTGACCAGTCGTGAGTCGATTAAATAAAATATTAGTAACGGTTTAGTCTGTGGTGGTAACCATGAACTATTTGGTGCTGCAGCATTGTGACAGAGATGCAGGTGTTTGGGAAGATGTAGGTGCCGGCCCACCGCAGGAAGCCTAACAAGGAGACATTAAAAACAAGGAGACTTAAAAAACAAGGAGACATGAAAAGCAAGGAGACATAAAAAAACAAGGAGACAAAAAACAAGGAGACATAAAAAAACAAGGAGACAAAAAACAAGGAGACATAAAACAAGGAGACATAAAACAAGGAGACATGTGAGTCTTCTCCACTGGGGAAAACCCTGAGAACACTTAATTCTGCAGAGCTGTGTAACAAGGCACGGGACGCTGATTGCCTGTCTGCAGGACAGTAATGCATTCTTAATTGCATCACGTTTCTTTACATTCTGTCCCGTTTCCTCCACCCTGCAGAAGCCTGACATGCTGAATGTATCAGATAATCATCCAACGCCGGCCGCCCTGACCCCATCAGCCGCAGCACTCCCGTCTCTTTCTGCCGTGAGGCCCGGCACAAGGCCTCCACTGTGAAGGGAAGACGGCGGACTGGAGCTCTGATTCTGGAGCGAGTGACGGCGCCACGGTGCCACGGCGCACGTCAACGTGCTGGGAGCGCAGCGCAGAGGTGGAGCGGCGCGGCGCGTCCGTTAAAGCGGCGCGGCGCGTCCGTTAAAGCAGCGGCGCCTCTTTTAATGCGCGCCCCGTCGCTGGCAGACTTGTTTTATGGTGATGCGCTGCCGCTGTCTGACAGAACATATGCTCTCTCTCCAGGGGAGGAAAACAGCGTCTCTTCATGGATAGCTGTGCATGAAATAGCGTCCCTCGGTGAATCCGCCACATAAATTACGCCTCGTGTTCTTTGCTGATTTTCTTGACCTTCTCCTGGGAAAACATCTTCTCTGCTGTCTAACCGCAGAATGCTGCTGCCTTCCTTCCTTCCTTCCTTCCTTCCTTCCTTCCTTCCTTCCTTCCTTCCTTCCTTCCTTCCTTCCTTCCTTCCTTCCTTCCTTCCTTCCTTCCTTCCTTCCTTCCTTCCTTCCTTCCTTCCTTCCTTCCTTCCTTCCTTCCTTCCTGGTCTACTTACCTTCTCTCTTTGTGTCCTTCATTCCTCCCTTGTCTCATTTCTTCTTTCTTTCCTTTTGTCATCACATCTTTCCTTGTGTCCTTCCTTCCTTTATTTCTTTTTCTTAATTACATTTCTTCCCTATATCCTTCCTTTCCTCCCATCCTTTCTAGTTGCATTCTCGTCTATCCTTTTTTTGTCTCCAACATTCCCTAATTTCTTTGTTCTTCTTTCATATTTTTTCAGGTTTCTTTATACCCTCTGTTTCTTTTTTTGTGTCCTTCCATCTTTTTTCATTGTCCACTCCTTACTTATTTCTTTCCTTCTGTCCTTTCATCCTTGAGTCCTACCACTCTTTTTTCAGTCCTTCTGGATTTGCATCCTTTGATTTCCTTCCTTCTTTTAAATAATTCTGTCCTTGTGGACCAAAAGTTGATCAACCCTGAATTATAATTTGATGTCAAATATGTTTAAATCATTACCTGGTTGATTGGTAAGCCTATTGCAGCATAACTATAGAGGTAGCTCAGGGTAACATGAGCCACTCTGACTAGAAGCTTTGTCAAAAAGGAAAGTTTTAAGATTAGTCTTAAAAGTAGACGGGGTGTCTGCCTCACGGACCAAAACTGGGAGTTGGTTCCACAGGAGAGGAGCCTGATAGCTAAAGGATCTGCCTCCCATTCTACTTTTAGAGACTCTAGGAACCACCAGCAGACCTGCAGTCTGAGAGCGAAGTGCTCTGTTAGGAACATACGGGGTAATCAGAGCTCTGATATATGATGGAGCTTGATTATTAAGGGCTTTATACGTTAGAAGGAAGAATTTTAAACTCTATTCTTGATTTAACAGGAAGCCAATGAAGGGAAGCTAAAATAGGAGAAATATGATCCCTCTGGTTGATTTTCATCAGAACTCTTGCTGCAGCATTTTGGATCAGCTGATGAAGGAATAGCTCAACCAGCTCATCAAACATGCTACTATCCATTTCCCTGCTTCGTCCCACTGGCAGAAAATGTGGTAAATATAGGAATTATGTAGGGAATAAGAATTGTGGGGGAATAGGTATGTGCGGCCATGAGGGGTAAAAAGTTTGTGGACATTCTGCGCGGCTCACAGTGTGCCTGAGTATGTGGGAGCCTTTAAGACGGCCTAGTCAAAGTCTGAACCTAAATCCAATTGAGACGATGCTAAACGGGCCGTTTTTCCTGAAACCCCTAAATGTAGCTACATTTAAACTACTCTGCAAAGCATGGTGGGTCAGGCTTTTTCCACAGAGATGTTTACTTGATGTCAGTTGTTGCAGCTAAGAGCGACACGGTGGTGTCAGTAATTAGATTTAACGGCCAATTACTTTTTCACATGGTTTTAAACAGCTTTTGTTCTCCTAATAAATCATCATTTGCAAACTGCTTTTTGTATTTACTCAGGTTATCTTTGTCTGTTTTAAAAAACTGCTTTAATGATCTAAAACATTTAAATGTGACAAAAAGCAAAAAGAATAAATATGCCGAGGAGGGGGGGGGGGGGGGGGGGGGGGGCACAACAGGAGAGCAATGTACATGTCACTCCCACTTCAGTCAGCATCAGTAATGGTCCCCTGGCTCACATCCTCGGTCACTCAATACGTCCATAATCATTTTTCTTTCATTTAAAACAGCAGATTATGAAGAAGCATTTTCTTTTTGCTTTTTAACGCGTTCACAAACACGGACTGCATCTAGAGAACAAGAGGAAACTGCAGCGTCTGCCTTTGGTGTGAATGTTTGGTGGAGAGGGAATTAATGTAAATTTCTGCTATAACCTGGGTTACGTTGGTCCCTAAGCTGGTAGGCACCACTCCACTTTGTCTTTACAGAGCACAGATGTGGCTGTTATCCTCCGAGGAGTCTGTTCAGCCCCTCCAAACAGACTGCAGCAGGAATACGTATGCCTCAATGTAGCTGGATGACTTTTAGAGCACGGCTGCATGTTGGAACAGCAACAAGGTTGTAGGTTCAAATCCCAGCCTGGGGTGTTTTAGCATGTTCTCCCTTAGCATACACAGGTTCCTTAGCCTCGTGAGACCATCCTGATCTCGCCAGCTTTCAAGGTTTCACTCGCAGATCAGTCTGGCTACTCTCCGTTAAAGAAAATTTGGAGCCGTTCACCAAACGAACGTCCAATCAGCGTTGGCTTTGAGGCGGGTTGAGGTGTGATGCAACGAGAAGCGACAGTTCAGTCTAAAGAACATGGCGGCTTCAGCCGATGAAACTAGCGTTAGCGTGGCTATCGAGCAAGTTTTATCGGAATTACAGAGTATTTCTTCACTGAAAGAAGAGCAAAACTCTGCTCTGGAGGCTTTTCTCAGAGGAAAAGATGTTTTTGCTCTTCTCCAGACTGGTTTCTGTTTTCGTCGTCGCTGTTAGTACGTCATATGCTTCGTTGATCTGATTGGTTTATTTGGCCCGTCTATCACCAACATAGGCCAATCAGCTAACCAGTATTTTCGCCCCTTCCCAAAATTACTTCAATGGAAGGTTTCCAGATGGATATGCGGAGCAAATCCATCTGGATTACAGGTTCCTCCCACAGTCCTAAAAACACGACTGTCAGGTTAAAAGTGACGGACTGATCATCTGTCCAGGATGAACTCCTTCTCTGAATGACCGTTGGGGATGGAACCAGCAGCCCTGCAAGAGTAAACAGTTGTAGACAGTGGATGGGTGGAGGGTTCTGTTTAGGTCTGGAGTCTTTATATGAAATGCAGGATGTGTCACCGGCTGTACGTGTCATCCTGTCTTCATTCTCCTGCTCTCTCTGAGGCGGATTACCTCGCTTCTGCAACCTGCTTTCTAATCAATAACTCATCTCTGGATGTCGATCCCCCTCTACCCCCACAGGAAAACAAATGTCCTTCCACAGGACAAACAAAAAGAGAGGAGGAAAATGGCAGCTACAACAGAAAAT
>NC_046376.1:641329-727674 GCF_011125445.2 Fundulus heteroclitus | reverse complement strand
CACTGTCTCGGTCCCTGTGGCCCTTTTTCCTACAGGCCGAGTGCAGCGGGACTAGAAGCCTTTAATAAGCTCTACTGGGAAATATATTCCCATCAAATACAGACGCGCACACCAAAGAATTATGCCATTTAGCTCCTTTTTTTCCCTTTCCACATCCTGGTTGTCTTTCACTGACACAACTCCTTTTTCTTGGTTCAGATAAAGACCAAATACATTATTACTTTTCACTCATTTCCACTTTCTTTCATCTTCACGCTCACCTGCCTTTCATCCTGCTCACTTTATTGACCCACACTGCTCTTCCTTTCATTCACAAAGGGCCTCTGCAATGCTGCTGTGTCCTTCAGGGCCAAAGGGGTTCCCGGTTCTCCCTTTAGAGTCTCAAGAAGGCATTTAGGAGATAGGCTTGTTTTTGTGTATTTCAGGGCACAGATCGTGTCTGAAGGCGACTACGACTAATGCATCTCTAGTCACACAGAAAAGAAAAACCCATTAGCCTCACGCTGTTTAATAAACTCAGAAGCCAAATGCCATCTCTGCTGCATCTTCCCGACTTTGACAATCTAATAAACCTGCCACCAGTTCAGCGTTTACCCCCTGCTGAGGTGGGAGAATCATGCAAACCTCTAGTGACACACACAGTCGACTGTCGCTGTGCAAACAAGAGAGTTAATGGACCGTTGCCGTTTTCCACCAAAGACCAGTTGAAGAGGAGAGACTGGCCCAGAAGCTCAGCAAAGCAATGTTTATGCATGTCAGTGTCATCAGCTATAGACTGATGTAACTCCAGTGTCATGCTTCTGTGCGGTCTCACAGGCGTTGCAGTAAAAATGCACGAGTATTTGGGTGGTTGTCTTTTTATAACTGCGGTAGGGAGATAAATACATTAAAGGGTCAGAGAGCTGGACCATCTTCATCCAACTCTTGGCACGCTTGAAGAACAAGAATTATGTCCACACTGCCCTCTTTAACCCATTTCCAAAAGAGGTTTTAGTCTGCATTTTGGACTAATATGGTCAATTATTAACAAAACTTTTTATTGTTTTTATTGTTAGGCTGTTGAAAAGAAGACTCACACCGACTTTTCAGATTCATGAGGAACGATGAAGGTTTTCTGTGGTCCTTAGCGGAATAAATCAGAGCCAGGTCGACCCTAACCCTTTATAACATCATTCTACAACACATGCCCGCACTAGCAGGCCTACAAGCTTCCTGTGAAGTCCATCAAACGGACATGAAGTATAAACCAAAAGAAAAACAAAAACATTAGGATACATGGTCACTGATAATAAAACAAAGCGATTCAGCACCATGGACAGCGACCGTAGCATCTTGACACTCGGAGCTTGTATCGTCGTTTGTTTCTTTAATTATGTCAGCTTTCACATGTTGAGTGAGGATATAAATACCCTGTAAATGTAAATATACTGACCCTTCTGGTCGACTGATTAGCTCATTCAAACAGGGTCGTAGCGAGTTAATAACTCTATTAAAGACAAAAAAGTTACCAGCACTTCCCAACCTAAAACTTCCCAGTGCCCCTGAATGCCAGGTTGCACGAATTCAGAGTAAGAGTGAAATTTACAATGCGCTCCAGGACCTGTCTCCAAAACAAGGCTGCATTACGCAGTCGTCTCCATTTCAGCGTCTATCGTACTGTTGGCTTTCCACTGTTTGGAAGCTATGCATGCACCGAGATGTATTTGCGTGGATTCATTCTTCTCAACTTTTGCAGAGAGATGTTTCCAGTCTCTTATTCCCTTTACCCATGCACTGTTGTAATACGGGGCATTTCAGTTGGTAAAAAGCCAGCATGGCTCACAGTAGCAGCAGGTAAAAGTAAAATGTACAGTGCAGTAAAAGTACTCCTAAAAGTAAATTTTGTTCAAAAAGTTACTCAAGTAAATGTAACTGAGTAAATGTAACTAGTTACTACCCACGTCTGGCACAGAGTGGCTTCAGCTGATGTATTTCAGTAAATAATTATTTGATCACTTTGTGACCAGGGGCTTAACTGTTCCTTAAAAAACAAATAAAAGAAGATGTAAAGTAATGTACCTCATCCTGATGCTGTGCAAATCTTCATTTTACATTCTTTAAACCCATACATACACTACAAAGAATGGAGTGCATCAAAATGGATGCACTGGGCTGGTAAAATATACATAAATGCTAAATAAACTAACTTAATGCTAAGCTAATAAATACGATCTGAAAAATCGATAGGACCACAAAAGTCACTATTCAAACCACAGCTCACTACGGAGACGACTGTTTCTCCAAGTGACGTCACAGAAACTTTTGAACTAATAGCAATACTAATTTCAAATTCAACGCAAGACACCCACTCAACCTTAGGAGGGCGCCACACTGACGGTTTTACACACAAAAACAGGATTTTTAACAAATGGCTAGTAATTTGTTAAAATAATCACCAGGATATGAAGACAGAACTATAAGACAGCCATGTTAGCCGTTTATTAGGGAAAAAAGATGATTTGGGGGTGAGTTACTCTTTAAATGTATTATTTGTTCAAATACTATCCACAAACTCTGGTATTTGGCTCAGTCAAAAAAGTCCTTTCACAGGCAATTTAGAGTTTCACCATTTTCTGAAAATCTTTTTTTAATTAAAATGTGTCTTTGTCTTTTCATAACAATATTAACACTGTAGATTTTAAAAATGTTTATAGCCCCAGCTTGGTCAGTGGGGAAATTGACAAAAAGCAGCCATTCCAAACTAAACAGAGAGATATTTTTTGTTCAGTAAAGAAATAGGAAGGTTTATGTTAAAATGAGTGTCCTCTTGAGGTGAAATGTGATTTTAATCCCGGTTTGGAAGGCTAGTAAGTGACCCCTGACCCCCTGATGCTTTCTAACACAACTGTCAAAATTGCAAAATGATGTCCTTCATAAAACCCTGACCTCCATGTCTCCTTCCAGGCCTTCACTGCAGCCGTGGGGAGCTCCTCATCCCCTCCTCGTGCAGCTTTACCGGTGGTAATGTCCTTGGATATTACCCTGAAATCCACGTAACAAACTACCGCTCACTTGAAAAATGCTCTCGTCTCACATGCCGTGCATGAAATGTTGGAAGCAGTTGATGAAATTATTTTTAAGCATTCATGTCTCCAATAAATCTGGATATCCGTCAAAAAAAAATCCTCTGACTGATTTTGTTTATTGTCACAGCATTTCTCAAGGCATGTCCCGCTCGGTTCATTAGTTATCATGCTGCACTGATGGGTGTTGAATTTTAACAGTTATTTCTTTAAAGAAAATAAATACAACATAACGGCGTCTCCGCCAAATCAATGTGTTCTGTCACTCGTCTTCCTCCTCCCTCAATTCATAGCATCTTCATTTGCAGACTACAGTCGCTCCCTGGTCTCATTACTACACAATTAGGCAGCAATTAGATTTTATTGAGGGTGAATTAGCTGACATGTAGAACAGAGCAAATATACTGGGAGGAAGATGGCATATCATCAGACATTAACGAGCAACCGAAGGAGAGCAGTGTGTGTGTGTGTGTGTGTGGGGGGGGGGGGGGGGGGGGTAGGAAAGGAAGGATGGACCGGAGGGGGGTTTGGGGAAGATTAGAGGTTTTTTTTCTGATGGAGACTTACAGAGAAAATAGCAACAATCAGATGAGGAGGTGGAGCCAAGGAGTAAACATCAGGGGGCCTGATTGGAACTCCCATTATATTGGAGAGAAAGGAAGTAGTTTGTTTACCTCCCACTGCACAGATTGTGCCATTATTGTTGCTACAGGGGCATCTCTGCTCAAAGTGAACGCTTTCCAAATAGTCTACCTTTGGGTTGAGAGGGGAGATAACAACCAAGCTAAAAAAAAAATAACCTTTTTAACGAGATCCACTGTGTTACAATGATTGCATCATAATTCCTATAATAATAAACGTAACCGACTCATTTATTAATACTTTTAACCCCCTCTTCAAACTGAGTAAGACAAGCAACCTGCTGTTACAGACGTGTGAGGAGATTCATCAGTGGGGAAATGTCACACTACTCAGATAAAATGTCGCATATCTGCAGCCGTGGCACTGAGTAAAAACTGGAGCCGTGATAAATGATGCTAGACTAGAGTTCATGTTCATCCTGTCACCACGCAGGGAGCACGGTGGTAAGACAGGTAAAATCTGTCTATGGTCCTGTGGGCCCTGAGAACCATTTGTTCTAACAAGGCATCATGAATTATTCTGAAAACCAGTCGGTTTTAACCAGAAATCTGTCCGGGTCTAATAGAAAAATGATAAAGTGTCATTGTTTGGGGTTTTTAGCAAATCATTTGGCCAAAATCATCACAGAAATGTTTGGCAGGCACGAAATCAACTTTCTACTGAAACCTTGAGTGGGAGCTGAAGTAGGCCTGGATGATGATTCAATAACCATATATATCGATGATAGAAAAAAGGGTCAATAAAAAGTTCAATAGAATAACAGTTTTCCCTCCTTTTGCATTCTAGCCATGTAGGTTAATACCACATTCTCCCAACCAATCACAGCGCAGACCCAGAAACGCCCCGCCCCAAGCTCCGCCCCTTCAAAGAGTTCACAGAGCACGTGTTCTTTTTCATTTTTTTAAAAACTTGTAATTTTGGTAAAGCGTTGGTTGAATAAAGGGTTAAGTTTGAATTCTGTGTTTGTGTCTTTATCTAAAAAACAGGTTGCTAAGCAACAGCATAAAATGTCCAGAGCTCCACTTAAAATAAATGTTTTGAATTTGTTGATAATTATCGATATCGACCAATAATATTTCTATTTTATCTATATAGTTTTGTGTTCTATATCGTCCAGCCCTGACCTGAAGAGAGCAGAGAAGTCCTACAGATCTAAAGATGAATGATTCCAGAGAAAACTCTGTGCTCTCCTGAAGGGGGTAGAACAAAGGGTTAACAGCAGATATACAAAAAGTGATTTTTTTCAGCCACTGAATAAATTTATTTATATTCCAGGTTGGGTTATAGCAGGAACATTAGTTTTAACGGAGCAATAAGTAAGAAATCTTTGAAGTAACATTCCTTACAAACAATCGCTCGTCTCCATCAACAACGTCAGTTTTGCTCCTTTCAGACCTAGAGGTACGTTGCAGAACTACTTCGGTTCCGTGTGTAGCTCGTGTTTACTTCCTGGTTCCTGAGCCAATCATATGAGAGTTCCCAGGTTTCCCAAAACAGAGCGCAGCATTTGGTATTTTATGTTGGAATAAAAGCAGCAGCCTGCAGACATGGAAGCCGGTAAGACAAGCAGACCAGAACTAGAACAGGATATAACTTCATATTCCTGTCCTGTGGAAGGACAGGACAGTAAAAATGCAGTAGAGTTTCACAGCAGCAACAGACCACTGAGGCTGTTGTGTATGTGTTGTTCCACATTGAAACATTAGGTGTCATTATTACTTATTACTCCTTTAACACACAAGGGATGTCAATACTTGTGGAATGATGTCTATTAATTCATGCTAATTATTTAAAGGTGACACATCAGGCTTTTCAATTCTGCCTTTTCACATTGAAATTCTTCTGATGTGGTCTACATAAAGTGGAACAGCAATACTTTGGTCTAATTTACCCCCGCCCCCCCCTTTTTTTACCCCCGTTCTCAGTTGCGTCTGAGAGCAACTTGTTTTGGTACTGTCTCTTTAAATCTTAACACCCCGACCCCCTCCAGGTGGCAGAGCCATCCACTCCCATACCCCCCCCCCCCCGCCCCCCCGTCCGGCCATCTTTGTGGTATGCTGGGGCTCGGTGTAATGAACAACCAGACATTCTGACTTATCCACCTGTAGATCCAGCGTCCTTCAGCTTACGGCACAGTTTCACCGGCCGTTGGTTATTTTTAAGGAGCAATCCTCCTGGATAAACATCTGGATCACACATCTGATAGTAAAGTGAGGCACAGCCTGTCTGAGTCTGCTTTGAAACCCTCAGACACAAACACACCATTTGAGGGAGGAAGACAGAAGCGGAGCGGCTTCAAGCGTCAGGCCTCTCAGCCGAGTCCTGGGTCCCTCCCAATCTCAGAGACATTTTCAGTCTCACAATGTTTGTCAAATTTTCCTCCTCTCCTCGTATGGCATCGCTTCATTTCTTGCCTCACCCAGTTTGGACTAAGCTTCACGTTTGACTCTCGAATCCTTTGCTGTACAGAATAGTTCTCAGCTGACTCAGTAGCAGCAAGGTGTCCTGATCCGACAGCTGACCACAACAACCTAAACCATCGCTCCTCCGCCGCCGTGCTGGACTTTTGATTTTAGATGTAGGTGGTGATATACTGGCTTTACTTTTCTACACACACAGCACTGTGGATGAAGGTCAAACATATCTGCTTTTAGTTCAAAAGACTCGGGCATCATTCAAACTTAAATCATTTTAGAGAGACGGATCTTTCACCCAGTCAACCCGTCAGGAACTGTAACCTTAGGCGGGTGTTTCCACTCATGGGAAGATTGTAAACAATTAAAAAGGTTTCTTCTTCCAGAATGATCCATTTTAAATTGTTTAGAAATGTCTTTGTAGCTGTTACTTCTCCTATTGACAGGCAGTCAATAGGAGACAGACACTGCTGATGCCGTCCCACCCTGGCAGAGTGTTAACACATGATGGGACGGTCCACAGCTGCTTCTACAGGCCTTATCACGATGAAGATCGGCTTATCGCTGCATTTTATCCAACGGACCGGGGGTTTCCCCATCATCATAACTGTACTCCTGCTTTATCGACCCTCCTTCTTGATCTACTTCCATCTGATCAGGACCTCTTTGCCTTTCTCTCTGTCTCCTTCATTCCACTGGCTCCACCTTTATCTGCCTCCTGGCTTCCACCTCCTGTACCTTTTAGGGTGGAGTGGTTCGTCCGATTTCTGGAGACCCGACTCTCTCCTCCCAGCCTCTCGGACTTAACAAGATATTTACGACTTATATTTGAGGCCGATTTGTTACAATAAATAGAGATGGGTGAATTATTTATGGGTGGGTTTGAACACATCGACTAACCACGCACCGCTGAAAGCACCCAACGCTCAGATCAATAATAAATCACAAAGCAGCGAGGGGGAGGAAGACGTGCTCAGTGAGGCATTTATGGTGCGCTGGGACGGTAAATATAAAATATGAACACAGAGACCCATGTGCTGTTCCTTTTCTACCTAAGTTTGCTGATGAACATATCACAGAGGCCTTTGTTGATTTAGCAGAGCGGAGAACAGAGAGGACGGCTAATGTGTGAGGAAGATAACCTTCGGCTCGTCTAACACAAAGGTGGCCTCCGTCAGCTTTCATCTGCAGATGAACAACGCCGCCGTCCTTTCTCCCTCCACAACGCTCAGCTCGCCGTAATTCAATTATGAGTGGAGTTTAGCCTGCAGCCATAATTCACTGGAAGAGATCCCTCATCAGCAGGCGCTGTGCTTCACAGGAGTGTTTCTGAACACGGAGGCAGCTGCATCTCCATCTCCTAAAGCCCTTTCAGGAGGCTTTGCTCTCCCGTGACGTCGGCCGCTAACGGCTGCTTTCCTCCTGATTCTGGGCAGCCCTCTAAAAGCCAGTCACCCAGAAAAGGGCTTTTCACTGCTTACTTTACTGCAACGTTTAAAGAAGCTCTTTGGCAACGTCGACCAAGTGGCTACGCTTCCTCTCCTTTGCCCTCCTCTCTTCACTCCAACTTCCCTCTTTTTTGTGCTCCCTCCCAATCCTCAGAGTTTTAGAATCCAATGCCTCTCATCCAGATGGCTCTTTTAAACCTCATCTCCTCCTCTCTGAAGCTGAGTCACCTTCAAAGTTAGGGTTTTTTTTTTGCCGTCAGATCAATTTTGGGTGTTTTTTTTGGGGGGGGGGGTGCAACTACTGCTGGGATAATCCAGAAATGTCCTCCCAGACTGTGACTGTTTCTCTCAAACTGCAGTTTGCTGGAATAGGACACAAATACTCTGCTGTGAAAGTGAATCGCAGATCATCAAATAAAATGGAACATCAGAAAAAAGTGCCTTTTAAATGATGGTTTGCACTAATTTATTAAGGGAAAAAAGCTTTTCAAACCCACCTGGCAATAAAAAAACTAATCCAGCCTCTTGTTACAAAATAAAAGTTACATCTGGGCTGATTACTGCCAGACTGGTGGAATCAGGAAATGTTCCTTTGAATAGAACCTGTCAGAAAACAGCAGCTAATAAATTTAATGCCCCCATCTGAAGAAATTGAAGAACAGATGAGAAACAAAGTTGCTGACGTCTATCAATCTGGAAAGATTTAGAAGTTAATTTTCATAGTTTGGGACTAACGAGAGATTGACTTTTCAGAACATTAGTTCTTAAAACATCCTTTTTTAATGGTCTAATGTGATATTTTAACTTTCTGACACCCTGAATTTTGGGTTTTCTTTGAATGGAAGTAGGTCAGGGAGATAAATCGATTTAATGGATAAATTCAAAGTTACAATTTTATAAGATTTAATGTTTGCACTCACTGGGCGTCCATGAAGACAATAGAGAGTGTGCAATATTGAAGATATTTTTAGGAAAATATAATGTCAAAATGTTGTAAATATATGTTTTTTTTCCATATTACATGGCACTTTTTTTTACTAATTTGCTTATATTTCCCAGTTAGTATGAAGTTACATGAATGAAGTGAAGCCTGCTCTTACTCGTTGTGTAAAACCACCAACAGCAAACATGTTGTTATATTTCCACTGGTTACAACGGCAGGGCGGCCATCTTGTTTCGCTGCTCCTATTTAGTCTCACTTTGAATTCAGCTAAACTCACAGACGAAATGCTTGACATAAAAGCACGTTTTTAAAATCATTTCTTTAATTTATTTTTGTGAAACCAAAAGGAGGAGAAAAAATCAGTTAATTGGATTTGGTATATTAGAATTATAATAGATTTAATTTTTAAGCCTACCTGTAAGTCATAATCACCAGAATTACAAGAAAAACAAGTTTGAAATATTTTACTCTACCAACAAAAAGTGGTAGCGGGAGGAAAACGACTGTTTAGTCTCAATCAACCTCTGAGGTCTTCACAGAACTGCTGCGTTTACAGTGAAATGTATTTATTTAGAGACATCAGACTAAACCTGACTAAACACAAATGCATGCCACACTTTTCAGATTGAAGGATGGATTATTTTACCTTGCAGTTATGCACTACTTGGTGTTGGTCTGTCACGTGTTATTCAGATAAATTACATAGGAATTTTATTTATTTATTAATACACAGCAATAGACTGAGAAGCAGGAGGTTAAAGTGTTAAAGTCTGTTTGCAGCAGAGCACAGCAGTAAACAGAATAACCATAAAAGGGATTTTTACTGAATCAGAGTTGTGCAAAAGTTCAGCTTCATCCTGGTTTGACTGTGAAATACCTCAAACAAAACTAACATTAGATTCACCAAACGTATCGGTTATAGGAAGAGCTTCTAACTTTCTGTTTGTGTCTGTTTTCTGGGCTTAAGTCGATGTTATTCTGATAAATGACGTTATTATTAAAGTTACTGTATGATTCAGGCTCCATTTAGGTTCTGACCGTCCCTGTTGGTGTTTCTGTGTTTACTGACCGTTTGCTTTATGTCTGGGATGCCGATGCGAAACACCATCATGGCAATGTGGGTGTCTTCAGATGGCACTGAGTTGGCAGTGCGCTCCTTCAGCCTCCTCTGTTGCTGCTGCTGATTGGCTCCTTGTTGGTGCGTGGGTCCAGGATTGGACGAATAAGGGTTGGCGGTGTGTCCCGGGTTTCCTGGCCTCATCTGTCGATCCCCAGTGGGTCGTCCGGCCAGTTTGCCGGACTGTCTGTGTCCCTCACCTCTGCCAATCCGAGGCACGCCTCCTCGCCTGACCTCCTCCACCATCTCCTCATCAGCATCATCGTCCTCTCCCTCCAGCTCGCCGTTCTCCTCCTCCTCCCCGTCCTCGTCGCGCTCATCCTCCTCCATTTCCTCCTCCTCCTCTTCCTCCTCCTCCTCCTCCTCGTCTTCTGCCCCGGGATAGAGATGTCTGCTGTTTCCCAGCATCCTTTGTTGCTCGTCGTCGCTGGACAGGGGGCTGAATGGCATCGTCATTGCGACAGAGAAGGCGGTTCCAGCGGCAGCACCATCATTCCCAGAGAGACACTGAGGGGGAAGGAAAGAAAGTAATAAAAGTATTAAAGAAAGTTTATTTGTGTGGCCGGTTTCTCAGGTGGGTTATAGCTGAGAGAAGATAGCTAAGAAGAAATAAAAGAAGAAGAAGAAGAAGAAGAAGGAGAAATTATGACCAGAGGGTTTAAATCAGGGCTCTGCAACCTGTGGCTCTCAACAACTTTGGCTACAAATGATGACTAAACATGTTATTTTAATATAGATATAATAATACAAGTTTGAATTTTTCTAATGGAACAATTGCTTTGAATTTCCAGACCAGAATGAACCGTTTTTATTGCCGTTTGGTTGGAAACAGCGTGTTTTTTTTTTAATGTTTAAGCATCATTTTCCACAGATAAATATCCCATAGCCCTATAGCCCAAAGTGTATCCAACCTCTTTTTGCAAACATTTTTGTGATTTTCTTTATTTTGCAATCTAAAAATAGAAATAAAACAGTGATTCCTTAAAAATGGCAATAAATATATGTAAGAAATAAAATAAAAAGATATGTTGTCATTTTTCCAAAGGTCATGGAACATTAGCAGCTCTAAAAGAGTTTTATTTAGCTGGACTCAGGGCACTGATGGCTCTTTGGATTTTAAAGGTTGCAGATATTTGGTTTAAATGATGAATTGTTCTGATGACTTGGAGCAGGAAACGTTTTGTATAGATTAGAACTAATCAGTTTAAACCCTAACCCTACAGGTAGGTAGTCAGACTTCACCAATGAGCTACTCTGGAGTACAATCACCAGAGAATTAGAGCCTCTAAAGCATCAAGAGCAGGTCGGACTCGGCACCAAGCACCACATCTAAAGCCAGGTCAGATTTAGAGCCACAAGGTTCCTCACCAACAAAGCAGCCGCCAAGGATTTATCTGCAGCTATTTTCAGGAAAACATTGGGGGAAAAAGTAAAGTTCTTTACATTTCTATTAAATATTTTGTCCAACTAAGCAAGTAAGTCATACACAGATGATCAAATCATTATGGGAAATATTGTTTAAACAATGTAATAAAATAAGACAAAACTTAAAAATAAAAGGTGAATTGATTGATCTTAAGTGGCTAAATCCTTTCTAACCTAAAACTGCTTTAAAGTTCATTTGTTCCCCTCTGTTAACACGTATCAGGTGGTACTTATTTAGCTAAAAGGCATCAACGTTTGAAATATAAGCTGACAGGAAAGAAACTAGCAGATATTTACACTTTGTCCACATTTAACAATTACACTTGATTTTTAAACGTGGACAATCTTAATTTTGCCAGCTAGAGAACACAAAATACAAATATTCGGTCTTACGTAAATCTATTGGAATAATAAGCTTTTTTTGAATGCATTGTTAAACTATTTCTGCTTATCAGGTGTTCTGATGTTAAATAGGGTTTAATAAGCTGGCAGTTCTAGGTAGGTACGTTTAGGTGGAAAATAAATTAGCATACAATTTAACCTTCCAATTCAGCGGTCCTGTCAGTCACACAGTTGGTTAAAAGGTAAAACCATTATTCTTTGCCAATTAACTGTTAACATGGTTGTCTTATAGTCAATGTTTGTGCATATTTGTTGAAATCCTGCATTTGTGTCTAAATTGTCAGTGTGGCGCCTCCTAGGGTTAAACTCAGGCTTGCATTGAAATTCAAATCTGTATTGCTGTCGGTTCAGAAGTTTTGATATAATTTGGACGTCAGTAGTTTGTAAGATGTGTTAACATTTAATCTGTAAGTTTAACTATCCAGATATCTATAACATAATTTTGACTTGTAATATCACTGATATTGACATTAACAACATTATGAATTTTGGTTTAAGACATAGCTAATGCCATTCTGACCAGTCAAAACTAAATTACAGATATCTATGATGACAAACGACGCATGACTATTTTTCACTAGATACTATATGTAATATCTGTAAATTTATGTTACCGGTCAAAACGGCAATATTATTATTATATATTGCTATCGGCCTACATTCTCATATAGTTGCATCCCTTATTTATAACCAGCCCCGCTTTACTGTAAAACTCCTGAATAAAGTCCAGTGAAACCATTTGCTTTTAGCTGGACTGGTATTAATTCACCAGATCATTTTTTTTGTCAGTCCTGTGTTTATATTTATTCTCAGTATAAATCCAGCTAGAGAAGATTAGTGAACATCATGAAGATCAAGGAACACTGCAGACAGGTCAGGGTGAATATTGTGGAGAAGTTTTGAGTATCTGACGAGTCATTTGAAAATGGAAAGAGGATGAAAAACAGTCAGACTAAACATGGATGGCATAAAGTCTGAGTAGCAGCCATGTGGCTCATTGTAGCTGTGGAGGAGCAGGAGAGAGCCACACATCCGGTGGAAGAGTCCATTTGAAAACTATCAGTTGTGCACGCCACATTTTCTTTTCTTTTTTAGGAAGATGAAAATTATTTTGACATGACTACTTAAGAAATCCCATTTACAAATTACCACAAGACACGCAGGATACAGAAAACATGTGAAAGAAGCTGCTGTGCACAAACATTATGAAAAACATTAACTCTAACTCTGCATCTCATCGGAGAGACTCCATTAAACATGGCAGTGCCTGGTAGGGGACCAGGTGTGGTGATTCTTTCCTTTAGCAGCATTTTATTGGTGTTTTTCACTGAAGCCCCCCCCCCCCCCCCTCAATGCATGGAGCTGTTGCAGAGCTCTTTCAGTGACAGATTGCTGCGTCCCAGATGCTCTAAGCAACGTTTCCGCAGGTCGTTTCTCCCAGCTGCTGCCAGACGTTATGATCTCTGCTGCTCAGTAAACAGACTCAGTAACTGTTTACATCATGCTAACGGCTGCACAGGTTCTGATCCGATCAACAACTGTTTACATCATGCTAACGGCTGCACAGGTTCTGATCCGATCACTGTTTAGATCATGCTAACGGCTGCACAGGTTCTGATCCGATCACTGTTTACATCATGCTAACGGCTGCACAGGTTCTGATCCGATCAATAACTGTTTACATCATGCTAACGGCTGCACAGGTTCTGATCCGATCACTGTTTACATCATGCTAACGGCTGCACAGGTTCTGATCCGATCACTAACTGTTTACATCATGCTAACGGCTGCACAGGTTCTGATCCGATCACTGTTTACATCATGCTAACGGCTGCACAGGTTCTGATCCGATCACTAACTGTTTACATCATGCTAACGGCTGCACAGGTTCTGATCCGATCACTGTTTACATCATGCTAACGGCTGCACAGGTTCTGATCCGATCACTGTTTACATTATGCTAACGGCTGCACAGGTTCTGATCCGATCACTAACTGTTTACATCATGCTAACGGCTGCACAGGTTCTGATCCGATCACTGTTTACATCATGCTAACGGCTGCACAGGTTCTGATCCGATCACTGTTTACGTCATGCTAACGGCTGCACAGGTTCTGATCCGATCACTGTTTACATCATGCTAACGGCTGCACAGGTTCTGATCCGATCACTAACTGTTTACACTGTTCCCCAGATGCTGAGGTAACTTGCACATGCCTTCGCTACTGTAGGATGCTGCTGCACTATCATGCATATTGTGGTATTGTGTGTTATTTAAATAGGCTGGAGTTTTTTTCCACTGTGCAATATTTATTTACTGTGGTATTTACGTTTTATCTTCTACTTAGTGTTTCTTTAGAGCTAATTTAGAGCTAATAAAGGAATTTTTATTCTTATTTGAAGAAGGATACAGCCACACAAAAACCTGTTAAATGCTTCAACAGACATGAGACTAAGACAGATGTTCACCCTCCAGGTGGACAACAATTTGGACTGGATGCAAATGCAAACCACACATTTCTGATCTTTATTAGTAGAGATTATTGAAAATGTTGCATCACTTTTCTTCCACTTCACATTTCTGCACTACTTTGTGTTGCTCAGTCACATAATTTTGCAATAAAAAAAAATACATAGTATTTTCAATGGAAGTGTGTGGTTGAAACAGAAGGGATAAATAAGGGTTTTGTCCACACATAAACAGCCTGACACCATTTGTTTCCATTTCTTTTGTCAGATCTATTAAAAAAACAATATAAAACAGTTTAACAGACGGAAAACAGGATTTGAAAACAACAGATGATCAACGGAAGGATGCTGAATCATGTCAGTCCTCTGTCAGGCCTGAGGCGATGTCTGTCTTATGTGTTGAATTAAATGGTTTTCATCTGTTTCAGACAGCTCTTCCTGTGTCTTCTGCTTGTTTTTTCTCATTTTTAAACACGAGCAGGATAACGTACAGTCATCATCGTAAGGAAATCATCTTTCAGTCTATTTTATTATTTAGTCCCAGGCCAACTAATAACTACAGTTCTTTTGAACATTTAACCCTCAGTTTCCCTCATCCAAACTGCAAAGCAATAAAACCTCTTCTGTTTGTTGTTTTGTATCGTCCACCAGGCCCTTACTCTCAGTTTTTGGATGAGTTGTCAGATTTCTTATCTGATTTGGTGTTAAATACTGATAAGATTATAGTGGGTGATTTTAACATCCATGTTGACACAGAATGTGATGACCTTAGTGTAGCCTTTAAAACTATCCTAGATTCAATTGGTTTTGCTCAAAATGTGCATAAACCAACGCACTCTTGGCTTCATACTTTAGACCTTGTGCTGACATATGGCATTGATTGTGAAGAATTAACAGTATTCTCTCACAACCCTGTCCTATCTGATCATATTTTAATAACCTTGTTGGTGACCCCTGGTCTCAGATAAGGGAATTGCTTTGTTTCTTTTTGCCCTGCTCCTGTGCTTTCTGTGTCTATGCTCTGTCTTCTCTAACATAGAAAGTACTCCTGGGTCAATGTGAGCTTCTGTGCTTCCTGTGTCTCTGCTCTGTCTTCTCTAACATAGAAAGTACTCCTGGGTCAATGTGAGCTTCTGAGCTTTCTATGTCTCTGCTCTGTCTTCTCTAACATAGAAAGTACTCCTGGGTCAATGTGAGCTCCTGTGCTTTCTGTGTCTCTGCTCTGTCTTCTCTAACATAGAAAGTACTTCTGGGTCAATGTGAGCTTCTGTGCTTTCTGTGTCTCTGCTCTGTCTTCTCTAACATAGAAAGTACTCCTGGGTCAATGTGAGCTTCTGTGCTTCCTGTGTCTCTGCTCTGTCTTCTCTAACATAGAAAGTACTCCTGGGTCAATGTGAGCTTCTGAGCTTTCTGTGTCTCTGCTCTGTCTTCTCTAACATAGAAAGTACTCCTGGGTCAATGTGAGCTTCTGAGCTTCTGTGTCTCTGCTCTGTCTTCTCTAACATAGAAAGTACTCCTGGGTCAATGTGAGCTTCTGTGCTTTCTGTGTCTCTGCTCTGTCTTCTCTAACATAGAAAGTACTCCTGGGTCAATGTGAGCTTCTGAGCTTTCTGTGTCTCTGCTCTGTCTTCTCTAGCATAGAAAGTACTCCTGGGTCAATGTGAGCTTCTGAGCTTTCTGTGTCTCTGCTCTGTCTTCTCTAACATAGAAAGTACTCCTGGGTCAATGTGAGCTTCTGTGCTTTCTGTGTCTCTGCTCTGTCTTCTCTAAGCCCCAGTGGGTGGAGGCAGATGAGCGTTCACACTGAGCCTGGTTCTGGTTCTGCTGGAGGTTTTCCTCCCTGTTAAAGGGGAGTTTTCCTCTCCACTGTCGCTTCATGCATGCTCAGTATGAGGGATTGCTGCAAAGCCATCAACAATGCAGACGACTGTCCACTGTGGCTCTACGCTCTTTCAGGGGGAGTGAATGCTGCTTGGAGAGACTTGATGCAACCTGCTGGGTTTCCTTAGAGAGGAAACTTTCTCACCAACCTGGAGGATCTGATGGAAGCTGACTTTGGAAAGAACCTTGAGATGGCGTGTTTCGTGAATTGGCGCTATATAAATAAAATGTAATTGATTTGAAATCAAATTGGAATGAAATTTAGGGATAAAGCAGCAAAAAAGCAAAGAAAAGGGTATTTAGAAAGCCTGGCGATCACCTGATCAAGACAACACCACACCAGACTAGAAACTCTGGTCTCCATGTGAACAGACGAGCAGATCTGCCAACCCTCACAACATAATGACACACTATTCACACCTCACGCATAAATGAACCTTTTTGTGCTGGTAATTCTCACCTTCAAGGTCCCTTTGCCAGACTAGCAGACTTTCCTCCTTCATTGTGGATAAAGAACCATCAGAGCTCCCTTCTAGACACACATCTGCCCAAAAGAGCTTTTGCATCTGTTGTAGTCAAGCCCTGATGTCTAACCATGACAAGACATGCTTCCTTCACAGTTTAATGTTTCAAAACAGCTCTGATTCCTCCCTTGATTCGCTCATAAATGCTCATCAAAAGTCCATTTAAATTTACAATCTCCTCATTACTCTTCGTTTGAGTTACTTCCCCCCCTCCCCCCCCTAACGGAATGTTTAAATAATAAACGATGATTTCTTGTCTGGCTTTGTGCGGTTATGTCTCAGTTCCAGATCAGAGATGAGACATTTTTACATCTGCATGTAAAATCTAAAGCTGCAAAGTGGTTCGTAATTACAGCTACTCGAATAAATTTGTCTAATTACATCAAATTAGAGGCTTCCTCGTTTATTTTTTTTTTATTTTTTTATGATGCAGATATTTCTGACATCTCTCGTTGCTGATTGGTCAGTCCCCCAGCAAGGATTCAGGCTGTTTGTTATTCAGCCGTTGGGTTCTGTGAGGAGCTGCAAATCCTGAAACGGTACTCAGAGCCAAGCAGAGGCCTTCAGGGAGAGATCTGTAATTCACTCTGAAGTGGCTTTTTGGCTCTCTGAGGGGGGATGTTACCGAAGAGTGGATGATTTTAAAGGAAGAGCAGTTATATCTATGCTGCACACATGTAGAGAAAATGTACTTCCTTTGAGAAATAATGTCAACTCCTTATTAGGGACACTTTGGATTATTTCTGGTCTCTATTATGTTTCAGCAGTCTAAAACAGTAAGATAAAATATGTACACAATGAAATCTGCTGTAATTTCTTTAGTTAATTTGAACCATCTGATCCAAACTGTTCCCCTCAGATGACAGGAGCTCACCTGGCTAGAGCTAAAACCTTATTTCCTGTTTGCCAAACTCTGATATCTTTGGTATTTTTCTGAAATTTACCAAGTAAATGGAACAATTTTTTTTGTGACAGGCTCGTTGTTATAAAGAAACTAACTACTAGACTAAATTTTCAAAGAAAAAATGGCAGCAAAATCTAAAGAAAAACCTTGTATTCAAAACTCAAAGGAAGACTGTTTATCGAGTCCACTTAAAAATTTACAAGAAAGTCTGGATCCTTGCAATCAAAAAGGGCAAAACACTTTTCCACATCGCTGTTCATTTGTTAAATGAGATTAGCTGGTGCTTTAGTATATTACAAAAAGAAGCACATTAAAGGAAGGAATAAACCAAACATAACCGTAGATGAGTTGGTTTTGTGTTTATAAAGAAGCTTGAGCCAAAACGTTAAAGGAAAAGGTCAGAGACTCTTTTTAACATGAAGCTAAACTAATGAGCCCTCCAGTCTCAGGCAGTTTCTGAGGAAAACCAGAGGAATAAAAAATCAAAGCGAGTCTGTAAAACATAGCAGAGAAGAGATAACAGGGGAGGAGAAAGCAAACTGTTGGAGGAATTAATAAAAGAATGAAGGAAACGAGCAGAAAGAGCAAACTGGAGAGGGAGCGAGCCGGGGGGGGGGGGGGGGGGGGGGGGGGGTTCTGCAGACCTGTCAGAAATGTAGCAACCAGAGAAGGGTGCATACAGGGGAGATGATTATAGTGTGAAGAAGCCGGTGCTTTGCATAGTGCTGAGTAATCAGAGATAAGCAGAGCCTTTGGAAGGTGTGAGGGACTGAAGGTGAGCAGCAGAACGACGCTGGAGCTCAGAGCAACGCTGAAGCTGGTGGGGGTGGGGGGGGGAGTCAGGCATGAACTTCAAGGACAAACACAATGACTCCATACGGGTTTAAACAAAAACACAGCTGCATTTTTTATCATATGCCCTGCCAAGGGATTATTAAGACAAGTAACGTGATTAAGTGTTATGTGTAAAGATTTCTGGATCATTCAAACCCATTTTTCTTTGTTTTTCATTGGTGGTTTCTCTAAAACAGGCTCAGATAATACCAAAACACCCGACAGATTACAGACTGTCGTTATTTATTAATCTGAGGCAAAAATGGAAAAATGATTCAGCTTCTACTGTTTCTACCTCTAGCGTCAGTCTCTCTGAGACGTCGATTTCAACTTTTCATCACTGAGATTTCAGGTAGAGCTGAACTCTGTCTGGGCACCTTGTTCCTTTTTTTTCAGTCATTCTCCTGTAGATTTGCTGCTGTGTTTGGGATTGTTGGCCAGAAACCCAGAGGTTGGTCAGGTGGCCTCAGACTTAATGCTGGCATTTATTTAGCAGGCTTCATTGTTGACCCTAAGGTCCCCAGATCCTGCAAATCTACAATCACCTCTCTTCCACCGTGCTCTCCTGTTGGTACGAGGTATTATTGATAATATCATGTGTTTTGGTGCTTTGCATTAGGATCAAACACGTGTGCTTCACTCAGATGCAACTCTGCAAACTTGATTCATGGTGTCACAATCTTTAGGCAGGTTTTTTTCTTAGAAACGCTTCCAGACCAGCCAGATTAGTTCAATGTTTTTCAAACTGTCCTGTTATGAATATTTACATTTACCATGCTTACTGAGGCTTGTAAAGTCTGAGATGGAGATGTACGCACGCACACTGGCGTTACACTTAGCGTGTCAGAATGATTGGCAGAACCAATAGATAGGAACTTGAGGGACAGAGAAGGCGAGAGCAGGAACGAAACTCTGACCAATCCCTGCTATTCAGACCAAAGAGCAAATATTGAGTTTTACAGGCCTGCAGCTCCCACAGAGAATGATTTTTTAACCTCATTTTTGTGAATACATAATATATTCACCACTTTCAGGATGGAAAGATTTTACCCAGTATAACAAAAAGTGTTAAAAAGTGCAACTATAACTTTAAATGTAAAGGAGCCACTTCACAAAGTGTATCTGCAAGGTCCACAGGGCCCATATTACATCATTTTGGCGACCACGCCCCTCCGCACACCTAGGAAAATTCATAATTATGGCTTCTGGCAGAGGTTCATAAATATAGACATCTTTATGATTTGGCCCATAAAGATCAACAAATACTTCACAATTCCTGGAGAGTGATCGGCATTACTCTTGGAAGAAAGTAAGAGGCTTTAAAATGTTGGCTGTAGAGAGGTTGGCGTAGGAGAACAACACTGCCCTCTAGAGTCTAGGAGAATAGTGCGACTTCGGAGCATAAATGCTGCAGACGACGTGTCCATATGTCTCATTTCTGCACAGAACATTTGTGCATCGAGCATAAATTAGACTTTACACTACAACCCGCTCGGCCATTTTTGGAGTATGCTGGGGGATTGTGTGGATTAAGGGTTAGGGTTATATTTTCACTTATCCACTTGGGGCTGCAGCATCCTTCTGCTTGGACTACAAAATCGCAGCAATTACTGTAACGTAATTGTTCAAAAAACATAATAGAAGTGGAGAAACTGGACAGTTTGACAAATATGACCCAAAGAGAATATAAAGATATCTACACAGCACCTGGAGATGCTACATTCAACATGTTTGCACTCCTAGAGACTAAGTACAAAATTATTTAAGAGTTAAAAAAGTGATATTCCACTTTTAAGAAATGTTGGCAATATTTAATTTGTGGCAATTACTGCTTTTTTTCTATATGTGAATTTTTTTTCTTGCCGTTAACAGATCCTGAGTGTTTACAAACCACTGGCAGATCCAGTTTAATTTCAAAAAGATTTCCGAGTTTGACTGATTAACAGACTAACGGTCCTCCAGTCGTGCTGCTGGTGGCTCAAAATAAAAGTTAAAGGGAAGTAGTAGCATGAGGCAAAGCAAAGACAAAGACTGCGTGCCATAGGCAGAAAGGGTTCACAACCAAAGGAACTGGAGTGTGAAGCGGTGGGGAAAAAAAAAAGTGAACGGCAGTTGAGACAATAGTAGTGAGAAGTCGTTACCTGGCAGAAAATGGCAGGTAAATGAGGCTGAACCATGAAACCTAAATCTGAAACTATTCTTTAAAGGCACCAAAACCAACGTCTCTCCTATTTAGCTCTGATATTATTAATGTATTCATGCCAGGAGCTTCTGTTATAAATACTTAAAATAAAGAACCTGGTAAAATGCCAGCTGCATGCAGAAAGGATTGGGATTCAAACCCTCTTTGCTGTAAATGTTAACCAACCCTCCACAGTTAAGCCCCCAGTAAAATTCAGCACAACTGTAATTAATGTATTAACTTTTTTTAAAGCAGCTTTGATTGCCTGTTTTCAGAGAGTGATACGTACTCAGAGAAATCACATCAGCACACTGAGAATTTATTTATTCCCAATTTTATGGCAGGTATTAATGCAATCCCAGGGGACGGAAAAGAGAAAATGAAGGTGCAGCTAAAGGGCCAAAAGTAAACTTTGGAGAGATTCGTTCATTGGCCATTAAGCCGGAATAGGTCAAAACAGGACGGAAAATTAAGAAGTGATAATCAGGCCCTGAGGGAAAAGTCGTGAGCCACACATGAACGGCCTCCATAACGAACGCTCCGCATGTGAGAGCTTTGGTGTGCCACTAGCAATGATGATGGAGAAAATGACACACCGCCTTACACCAACAACTGATAATCATCAACTCGTCTTTTTATCTGACTGGGGGGGGGGGGGGGGGGGCGTTTCAGTTCTAGGTCACATCATTAACCCGGCTAACCTGAACAAGGAGAGAGATTAGCTTCATACGGTGACGGAGAGAATCACAGGCCGGCTTGAGCAAATTACATTTCAAATTAAAAGCGGTGCTCAAAAGGAGAGAATGCTTTTTAATTTTACACGCAACCCTGAGGAGGAGACGGTACTGTCACAACACATTTTGTTATGCACTGATGAGGCATAACAATATGACCGGTGAAGTGAACAGCACTGATTATCTGCCTGTCGTGGCGCATGTCACTGAGTGGGATATATTAGGCCACGAGTGAACACCGTGTTCTCAGCGCGCGTTAGAGGCAGGAAAAGTTTCCAGTGCAACGTTCTGCGTGAGTCTGACACAACGGCCAGAGTGGGACGGCTGAACGAGCGGGTCAGAGCAAAACCACGTCTCTGTGGGTGGACCCTGGTCTGTCAGAGGTTTTCTACAGCAGGAGGAGTGAATAAGCAGCTCAGGGATGCAGGTGTGCTTCCATCCAACCAATGAGTGACTTTAGTTCAAGCTGCTGGTGAAGGTCCTGCTGGTTCTGACAGAGAAGGATACACAGAACCAGCAGGAACCGACAACAAGGTGTTTCAGCAAAGGAATCAGTCACCAAAATGGAAGAAGGCGCCCTGGTTTGAACTATCAAGTTTTCTTTTCCATCACTCAGATGACTGAGCCTGGGACTATGTACAATTACCAAGTGTGCCTGTCGACTTCCTGCAGAGTCAGCAGCAGATTTTAACGTTTCTGTGGCCTTCAGATTTGCTCAAGAACTGTTTGTTGTTGAGAACTTGGTGGAGTGGCTTTCTGTGGCCGCACCTTACATAATCAGGTGTGAAGCTTGAAGATGGCTCCTTCCTGTTCCAACTAGGGCTGGACGATATAGACAAAAATATATATCGATAAAATAGAAATCATATCAATCGATATCGATAATTATCAAAAAAATAACATGTATTTTAAGTCCAGCCTTGACCTTTTTATGTTGTTGATTAGCGACTATTTTTAGATACAAACACTGAATCCTACCTCTACCCTTTATTAAACCGACTTTTTACCAAAACTGCAAGTTTTTAAAAAAAGAAAAAGAACACGTGAACTCTTAACTCTCTGAAAGGGGGTGGAGCTTGGTTCCTGGGTCTGCGTTGTGATTGGTTGGGAGGATGTAATGATGTCACATTAACCTACATGGATAGGATGCTATAGGAAGGAAAATTGTTATTCTATTGAACTTTTTATCCACCTTTTTTATCATCGATATACGTCTCTCAATCGATATAAATTGTTAATGAACTATCGTCCAGCCCTAGTTCCAACCTGACAGCACACTAGTGCACAAAGCGCGGTCCAGTAAGACATGGCTGCACAAGTTTAACGTGGAAGAACCATCGGCTGCAGAGACGTCTGACCTCTACAGAACAACGCTGGTAGAAACTAGAGCGGAAACATCAAGCTAGCCTTCCCCGTCCAACATCAGCGTCTGACCTCAGACATGAGGTCAAAACAGCTTCATGTGGACACCGGTGGTTGATTTTGGCAGTTCTAGGTTAAAACCTGACAGCTTGACCTGCAGTGGCTGCCAGTTTAATCAACATGCAGAGAAGAAACAGGTCATGGACAGCTCTAACACGCTTGTCAAAGGTATTTAGAAATTCATGACAGGGAAATAGTGAAAGGAGCCAATGACGTGTGGTAAAGCAGAACTACTGGAGCAGGAAAAGGTGCTTTAATTTGAGTTAAGAATAGCGTAGAAATATCCTTTATTGTCCCTCAGAGGGGAAATTCAGGTGCAGACGCCTCATGTCATGTCTGAAAATTCACCCACAAGATGTTATTATGTAGGTAAAATAAACTCCTACTGTAGACAAAAACATAAAGTTCTTGTTTCACAGTAATTATGATTTTCTGCCTCTGTATTGCTGTTCTTATAAAAAAGCATCTGCAGCTTTGTGGGACTTGTTTAAGAGGAGCAAAAGAGTTAATCTCTTTATTCCCTTTTAATTATGACAATCTATAATTAATCATAATAAGGATTAATGCTGGATGTCATAATTCATGATGTGAAATACATTTAATCAGAAAAGTAACTCCAAGCCAAAAGCGTTTCAGTTAAAAAGTTAAATATATCAGATGTTTTTTCCATGGTGGCAGAGGTTTGGCAAACTGCTGATTCTCTTTAGCTCTTTAGCTAGAGAAGACAGAGCAGAGACACAGAAAGCTCAGAAGCTCACATTGACCCAGGAGTACTTTCTATGGTAGATGGTAATAGTGGTTATTAATAAGTTTCATTTGTTTTCAATAACAATAGAAAAAGGCTGAGCTGTGGAAATGTACACGCCTAAACTGAGTGATGGTTGCAGCAGTTTTATAGAAGATAAACTCAGTGAGGGAGCAAAACAGAGGAATGAGGAATGTTTAAGACTTTAGGTCAGTGCTGTGTAGCTCGGGTGGAAAATAAACCTCTTGAACTCCGACTTCACCTTGAACTCAGCCATTAAACAGCACTTTTCATCAGTAGCGTTGGTTCACGAGCATCAAAAACAGGGTTATGAGGCAGCATTTGTGGTTTTACTTTTAATGAGACAGAAGTGCGAGGTAACTTTGCTGGTTTCTTTCCAGAATCTTGACCCAGTTCCACTGATCTTCAGTGAGTGTGCAGACTGTGTGAAGACACCAACAGGCTTAAAAAACCCGACCAGCACGACGACGTTCAACCTTCTTCCCTTCTTATCTTTTTATCTCTGCCGAACACACGCGGATCTCCGTATGCTCCGTCTCGCTCTTCCCCTCTGCCTCTCTTTTATGTAGGACATAGTGTGTATATAGACGGATATTTTCAGTGTCTCGGTCCCCAGGAAATTTCACTGGGAAACTTCCAAAGAACACACCGCCCCAGTTTCCTGCCACTAAACTGGAACGGCCAATTTCTCGCCCTCCTTGTTTGACACCGACACACAAACGGACACAAATCGCCCCATCACTCTGTCTGGTAACGCACGCCGACATAGACTCGCAGCCACCAAGGCCATCCCTGAGGAAAATGGCGGTACACGCAGATTAATAACAGCGGGATGAAATCTGACCCTCGGGTCAGCTGTTCCTCCAGACCCAAAGCAGAAGATCTGCAGATCACCTGAGGGGAGCTGGGGGAGCCAAGCAAAGAATGAAACCACCTGACCTACGCATGTTCTTACGTAAGCAGCCTTTGTGCTGTTAACTGGATGGAGGCCAGTGGAGACACACCAAAGTGGTCATGAAATGAAACAGAAAACAGGTTCAGCCCATTCAGTGTCCCAGAACGTCCCGACAACCCAACCGTAACAGCCTCTCTGGTTGCTTCATACAGTATCTCACTCTCACCAAAGAGAAAATGTTTCCTTTCATGCTTTTTTATTTATTTATTTTTTGGACACTGAATGCTTTGGTTTCCTGTATTTCCCAGAAAAAGCTCTGGGAACATAAAGCAAAACTAAAAAGAACGTGTGTACCCTTTTTTTTTTTTTTAAGCAATTACCCCAAACAAGCATGCCTCTTTGATGGGAAGCTCATAAAATGCATTAATTAGTTGTTGCCAGAATGTCAAATCCCTGTAAAAGCAGCAGTTTGGTGCTCCGAAGCACACGTGTGTCTATAATACAATGCCTGGGTGGAAATATCTCAGCAACGGTCAAGAGAAGCTATTTCAGGGAAGGTTTCATTAACGATCGGAAGTCCATCATTTCATAGGTAGAAAAGTCAATATTAACTTTAAAAAAAACACTTAAAGCAGCAGAGAAAAAACCAATGAGGTCCATCTCTGACAGTCCAGCCTGATTAGCATGTTGAATGTTAGCTTTATGGACACAAACACACACGCCTGATGGTGATGGGCTTGTTTCACAGCGACGGGACCTGACCTTAAACTTCTCTGTGTGTCAAAGTTTGTCCAAATGATCTGAAGCAAAGCAACTAATCTGCGACAGAATAGCTTAAGAAAGGAAAGAAACAGTGTGTTGCAACGGCCTAGTCCAAGTCAAGACTTCAATTGGAGAGAAATACTTTGGTGGGACCTCAGGAGAGCTGTGCAGAAACTCGTTTTTTGTAAACCCTAATGAGCGAACATACGTCCACGGCGACGTGACTGATAATGGCTGACAGACATCTGAGGCACAAACTTTCATGAGCATCACACCAGAGGAGGATGATATCAGCGGCGTCTCAGGATTTATCCAGAAACAATCTGCTTCTGAACAATCATGGCAATTAGTCTAAAATCTGGTGCCATTTCAGACTCAAGAGTCGTTCTAATTACAGACTGATAAAAGCATCCCGGAAGCCATTCCTGTAAGAAATGAAACTACTTAACAGAAGCCTTCACATGAACACTAAGCCTGCGTTCCTTTCTCTCTTTTCCATTTAAAAGAAGCACCACTGTTGTGCAGGAGGGTACATTGGAGAAATGCAAGGCAAAACCAATTAAATACCACCCTGAGGAGCTCTTTCATGGAGAAATCAATGTTTTATAGTGAAGTTATGGGTGGATTTAGGAAGCCAAATGAAAAGAATAAACAAGCTTTGTCAGTGTGTTCTCCTGTCAACTACATCAGGCAAGAAGAGAAGTTTACGTTGTAGGTTTTTAACAGAAAGGCTGATCTGCAGCAATCAAAGCACTAAACATGGCGTAGAATCAAAGGACAGCACAAATAAAACTGTAAACATCATTAGAGAATGTTCTGTCTGATTTACGGATGGTGGATACTAACCGTGTGGAAAATGTAAAAATGTTTTTTGTTAATGGCGAGGCTGATATTTATAGAGCTGCACAACAATATCAGCGTGTGCAATATGGCGGCTGGTCAATAGGGGGCGCATCAAAATGAAACTGTAAACACGGTAAACAGAAACTACGACATACAGAGTAATTACCTCATCTGTTCTCTCATAAACGTTGTTGGACTTTTTCAGCGTCCCTTTTCTATTTTTCCATTTTGGTTTATTTTCTTATTGATGGCGAAGGACGGCAGACGAATGAGTGTGTCGCTCTGTAATTTAGCTCCAGGTGACTTAATGCTGGTCTCTAATTGGTTGCTCTAAGGTTCTGCACCTGTGGCCAATCAGCTCTTTTTGTGCCATTCGTCATCCAATCAGATCAATTCATCATAACCGTTGATCAAAGTCACACCCTGGCAGCGTCCCTCACTCATGATGCAACCAGAAGAGTAAAACAAGGACAAGACAGGAGAGAACGGCGCAGCGAACGGACATCTGTTCACTTCCTGATAGAGGAACCTGGATCAGAACAATCAGAATTAACCAGAATTTGTATTTTGCAATTATAACCATGGCCATGCCGTAAAGTGGCGCTCTAGGTCACATGACCCAATCTGTACCTCTCAAATTACTTTGAGAAGGGCAGCCTGTGAGCATATTCAATAACAAATACATACAGATGCACTCAGACACACAGACCCTGCAGTAAAAAAAGTGATCTAATAGAAATAAACTGGACGTGTTTGGCCTTCATGACACGTGTTAAATTTGGAGAAACGGCCCATGCTGTGTGTCAACCACAGCGCTGAATGAACACCAGCAGCATTCATGTGAGCACAGGGCAACTGTCTGATGAAGCTTCTCTTTCCTCTGCAGAACAGATGAGGGGAGACAAATCAATCATCCGGGGAGCTGCAGAAGAGAGAACACATTCAAATAGTCTTCTAATTAATTAGCTTTATTCTTCATCGCTGCTGAATCTCTGCGGGCCGACGCAGAGTCTGCTCTGCTCGCCCTGATGTTTGCTGCCCGTCTCAGAGAGCGGACTAACTTCCTGAATCATCTCACACTCGTCCGTCACGTCTGGCGGAGCGGCTGAAGTGGCAGAACCCGCTGGCCGCTCAGCCGAGGCTCAATCCAGGCCAAGCTGGGGCGCTTGGCAGCACGTGAAGAGGTTGATGAATAAATGAACCACAATGGGGGTAGCTGCAGGGGAGGAGAGCGGCTGAACATATGACGAGCTGTGAAATATTCAAAGTGGATGCTGCGCCACCGCTCAAGGCTACAAATAAGAGACCGGGAATCTTCTACATCTCCAGCTCCCTGTTTTTGTTTAACAGTCCCACCAAAAAGGCAACTTTACGTGGATTTTCCCCTGACCTCTGCTCCTTTAAAGCTTTGTAGTAACTCAGCAGGGGAGGTTCTGATCTGGCCTCCAGGGAGCTGATTGCAGCTGAGCTCTGGTTGGTGGAGCACAGCAGCTTTCACCAGCAGACGGCAGGAGAGCGATCCATACTCACTTTATGCCATCCCAGATTGAGGCCAAAAGTCCCACAGAGCTTCCACATTGGGAGTAGATCTGGTCTGAACAAATAAAGGAGGCTTGACCTCGTTGTGGCCAGCCTTCGGCTCAGTAAGGACTTTAAAATGTAATGTCTGTTTGAGGAGGCAAACCGCTTTTTCTGCTTCTTACAGCTGCTCACTTCTGTTGTCTCCATCTGACCCAAACGTCACGTTTTTCTCCTTCAAACCCAGAGTCATGGTGTGAAACTACTAGTGTGCAGCCCGTGTTTACTTCCTGGTTCCTGAGCCAATCATATGAGAGTTCCCAGGGTTCCCAGCACAGAGCGCAGCATTTTGGTATTTTATTTTGGGAAAAGAGCAGCAGCCTGCAGACAGGGAAGCCAGTAAGAAAATCGGACCAGAACCAGACCAGAATATAACTTCATAGACCCGTCCTGTGGAAGTAAAAACTCAGTGAGGTTTCACAGCAGCAACGCACCGTTGAGAAGACGGCTGACAAAACTCTAGGTGTGATTATTACTTATTGCTCCTTTAACTTTCTCCGTGGACTTCCTGTTTCCAGCATCATACACAGACTCACACCTAACAGTCCTGTTTTAGGATTGTGAGAGGAACCCGGAGTACCCAGAGAGGACACACACATGCACAGGGAGAACATGGTAGACAGAACCCAGGCAGGGATTTGAACCCAGGACCATCTCGACTGTGGCACTGTGCTGCATCACTACAAACAGCTGCATGTCCAAAACGACTATCACTCAACATGAGATGGACGACTGACACATGAATCTATCCTCACAGAGATTAGATTTATAAATAATACGGTGTGATTTTGTTGTGCCTGTTATTTTAAGACGTGCCTGTCTTTGTGTTTTACTGCTGGCTGTGCAAACAATTGTCCCTAATAACAAAGATTCTTGAAGCTAAGATGTTCCTCTAACACAGCCACTTAACTCTCAGATCTGATCCTCTACATCTCTGCCCTGAGACCTTTAGTCCTGCTGCTGCCTCCAAACCAAACATCATCCATAAAGGTGGAAGTCTTGAATACAAAGCAGGTATAAAAACATGTTTTATACCACGAGCAGTAATGTTTAACACCTGAATGTCATAAAAAGCAAAAATGGTGCAGCAGAGATGTTATACATATTTATGCAGTAGTTACAGAAAAGATACACATGTGGCTCATAGTTAAAGATTATTATAACTATTAAAGAATTAGATACAAGAGATGCAAAACTGACAAAACAATTAGTGACTGAAACACTAAATGCATGAATAAATTGTAAAAAGGGGAATCACAAAAGGAATAAAAGAAAAACTGAAATAAAAAAATACGGTAAAAGGAAAATGTTTTAACAGTTAAATAATTTACAGCGTGTCTTATGTAATGAACTGTCTGTCTCCTTCCTTCTTAAATACTAAATCCTCTAAAAACTAAGAACGATGAAACACAGTTGTTAACGTGTTCCTGGTGCAAAGAGAAGAGAAAATATCTGGAATAAAATTTTAAATCATTGTGCATGTAAAAAGAAGTTTAAACACACAGAAGGACATAAATAAAATAAAAGAACTTACATTAAACATTCAATTAAAATATACATAAACTAAAATGTTATTAAATAAATGTTAAAACATCTAAACTACAGTGATTTAATAAATAAATAATATATTTGTGCTGTTATTGAATATAAAAACCCAGCTGCATGCTGCTTTGTAAATATCTTATTTTCTTCACCACTTTTTTCCACAAAACCAAAATATATTTTCTAAGGAATACAAAGTAAATATTCCCGATGCTTTTCTTTTGTAATTCAGGATGAATTTAAGCAAAAATACAAACACAGAACTCAACTGAGTCATAGTTGGTTTATCCTGTTCTCTCTCCTGAAGCTTATTGACTTAAGGTGTTTAATCCAGTATTATGACTGGAACGGCCCATAAAACCTTTTGATGGCACATTTCTACAGATGAGATGTCTAAAATCTTTTTCTGCTCATTACCTATGAAGTAATCGACCCCAGAGAGGCGTGACGGTGACGAACGGAGAGTTAAATGACTTCAGGCCAGAGACAGAAACACTAACAGCAGCAGCAGAAATCTATCACGTCTGTAATGTAGGCCAATCGATGTGACTCCAAACATCTCCCACAGGCTGCATCCCTTTAGCTCCATCCTGCAGCCGTCGCTCTGCAGACTCTCACCATCACCATCATCCCCTCACATCAAGTCCTCAGACACGGCTTGTGATCTCGCTTACTCTGCTTTATTTCCAGAATGTGGGTTAAAGTGTCACCCCCTCCCTGCCTTCTGGTTAGCACAGCGCTGCCCACCTTGAGCCAACAGTCTCATGTCCGGCCGAGCTGGCAGGACGCGCTCCATCCCATCACCTCCCATTCATGCTGCTGTCGCTATAAATACTGCCAGCTGTGTTTGCATTATTAATGCAGCACGGCGCCCCAAACCTTTTTCTCTGGCCCTGAACACTGCCGACTCATCAGCTCCCAGGCACTTTGAAACACCCACAGCTGCTGCTGCTGCTGCTGCTGCTGCTACTGCTGCTGCTACTGCTGCTGCTGCTGCTGCTGCTGCTGCTGCCTACTGCTGCTGCTGCTGCTTCACCTGCTGCTGCCGCTGCTGCTACTGCTGCTACTGCTGCTACTGCTGCTGCTACTGCTGCTGCTGCTGCTGCTGCTGCTGCTGCCTACTGCTGCTGCTGCTGCTGCTCTGCTGCTACTGCTGCTGCTGCTGCTGCTGCTGCTACTGCTGCTGCTGCTGCTGCTACTGCTGCTGCTGCTGCTGCTACTACTGCTGCTGCCTACTGCTGCTACTGCTGCTGCTCTGCTGCACCTGCTGCTACTGCTGCTGCTGCTGCTGCACCTGCTGCTACTACTGCTGCTGCTGCTGCTGCTGCTGCTGCCTACTGCTGCTGCTGCTGCTCTGCTGCTGCCGCTGCTGCTGCTGCTGCTGCTGCTGCTGCTGCTGCTGCTTCACCTGCTGCTGCCGCTGCTGCTACTGCTGCTGCTGCTGCTGCTACTGCTGCTGCTGCTGCTGCACCTGCTGCTACTACTGCTGCTGCTGCTGCTGCTGCTGCTGCCTACTGCTGCTGCTGCTGCCTACTGCTGCTGCTGCTGCTGCTGCTGCTACTACTGCTGCTGCTGCTGCTACTGCTGCTGCTGCTGCTGCACCTGCTGCTACTACTGCTGCTGCTGCTGCCTACTGCTGCTGCTGCTGCTTCACCTGCTGCTGCCGCTGCTGCTGCTGCTGCTGCCTACTGCTGCTGCTGCTGCTGCTGCTGCTACTACTGCTGCTGCTGCTGCTGCTGCTGCTGCCTACTGCTGCTACTGCTGCTGCTCTGCTGCTGCCGCTGCTGCTGCTGCTGCTGCTGCTGCTGCTGCTGCTGCTTCACCTGCTGCTGCCGCTGCTGCTACTGCTGCTGCTGCTGCTGCTACTGCTGCTGCTGCTGCTGCACCTGCTGCTACTACTGCTGCTGCTGCTGCTGCTGCTGCTGCCTACTGCTGCTGCTGCTGCCTACTGCTGCTGCTGCTGCTACTACTGCTGCTGCTGCTGCTACTGCTGCTGCTGCTGCTGCACCTGCTGCTACTACTGCTGCTGCTGCTGCCTACTGCTGCTGCTGCTGCTTCACCTGCTGCTGCCGCTGCTGCTGCTGCTGCTGCCTACTGCTGCTGCTGCTGCTTCACCTGCTGCTGCCGCTGCTGCTGCTTCACCTGCTGCTGCCGCTGCTGCTGCTGCTTCACCTGCTGCTGCCGCTGCTGCTGCTGCTTCACCTGCTGCTACTACTGCTGCTGCTGCTGCTGCTGCCTACTGCTGCTGCTGCTGCTCTGCTGCTGCCGCTGCTGCTACTGCTGCTGCTGCACCTGCTGCTACTACTGCTGCTGCTGCTGCTGCCTACTGCTGCTGCTGCTGCTGCTGCTGCCTACTGCTGCTGCTGCTGCTTCATCTGCTGCTGCCGCTGCTGCTACTTCACCTGCTGCTGCCGCTGCTGCTGCTGCTTCACCTGCTGCTGCCGCTGCTGCTGCTGCTTCACCTGCTGCTACTACTGCTGCTGCTGCTGCTGCTTCACCTGCTGCTACTACTGCTGCTGCTGCTGCCGCTGCTTCACCTGCTGCTGCCGCTGCTGCTGCTGCTTCACCTGCTGCTACTACTGCTGCTGCTTCACCTGCTGCTACTGCTGCTTCACCTGCTGCTGCCGCTGCTGCTGCTGCTTCACCTGCTGCCTACTGCTACTGCTACTGCTGCTACTACTGCTGCAGCTGCTCTGCTGCCTACTGCTACTGCTGCTCTGCTGCTGCTTCACCTGCTGCCTACTGCTGCTTCACCTGCTGCTACTACTGCTGCAGCTGCTCTGCTGCTACTACTGCTGCTGCTTTGCTGCTGCTGCTTACTACTGCTGCTGCAGCTGCTCTGCTGCTACTACTGCTGCTGCTGCTCTACTACTTATGCTGCTGCTGCACGCCGACATCATGCAGAACGCTGCAAAGCTGTTCCACTTCTTCACACCCTGCTTCCAAGGAAACAGTGAGAGGGAATTAAGCCGTCACGAGAGTGACTTTGTCGAAAAAGCCACCGGAGATCAAAGAAAACTTAAAAGAGCTTCAGAAATCCTGAAGTCGTACGGATCAAGACTACTTTCATGGTCTGGGAGGAAAAGGTTCAAAACAAGACGAGACTTTTCCACAGCATGTAGGCAGGAAAACTCGGTTACACGTTTAATTGTGCTGGAGGAGCTATAGAGTCTTATTTATAAAAAGCTAAAATGCTAAAATGATGACAAATGGAGCAACAGAGAAATCCACGCACTGATAAATTACTTCACATTTCAAGCCGTAGCAAAATCTGTCACATTAAAGGCAAAGATTTATAAGCCATCATAAATTATGAAGAGACACGTTTTCTTGGAAACACATTTTTAGAGTTTCTGCCGAAGACTTCATTCAAAATAAAAATGGAAAACAGCATTAAATAAATTAATTAATTAATAATTAAATAAACATTATTATTACTACTACTACTTGTAATAATAACGTTTTAAATGTATTCTTCCTCTCTTAGGAACAGAATCAAATTGAGATCTAATGATAAATACACACTTACAGTACATCCATACATACATTCATTCATACATGTATGAAAATAAAATAATACAAATTATTATTATTAATAATAATAATAATATTAGTAGTAGTATTGCAGTTTTGTTATTATTACTGACAATACATTTATCGACACTTCACCTTTTATGGACAAACTCAAAATGTATTTTGAAAAATAACAACAGAGCAGCACTGGATGTAAATTAAATAAGACTTTGTTGTTTTTCAATGAGGGGCAGAATTAGGAGGTAAGCTGGTTGTTTTAACCCGGGGCTCACACTGACTACGGTGCAGGTTCTGGTTCTGGTTCTGGTTCTGGTTCAGGTTCTGGTTCTGGTTCTGGTTCACTCACACTACTCCTGAGGAAACAGCCGACAGCTACGACTCCGGCTGCAGCAAGCAACTCGTGAATTTCACGTGTTGCTTCCTGTTTCTGTTCCTCATAAATGATTAAAAATAGCTTTGGTTTTCATTTTTTAGGGCAAAGCTCGTTATCCGGGTGCGTAAATATCCTATTTCAACCTGAAAGCCCTTATGTTCCCATTTGGGTTCACTAGTCAAGCTAGCGTAAGTTTGTGCGATGGTTTTATTCTGAAACTCACCAGAACTTTATCCTGTCCAGCGCCTGGCGTTTCCTGTTTGGCTCGTGAAAATCAGGAGCTTGATCCGGTGAGCGCTGTGGCGTCCGGCCAAACTTCCTTCTTGCAGAATTTGAGTGGATTTTTAACGACTCGAGCTCCCCGTTCTGCTGGAACCGTATTTGCACCGTACTCAGCGTAGAAGCTTTCATGGCGTCTGAGCCGGTCACTGGACCAGAAACAGGAACACGGCTGCTCCACCAGACAGAAACAAAGCGCTGCTGCTCAGACACCCTTCAGTCATAAGAAGCAGACCTGACACCAGGTGAAATCTGCACAAACCCCGCATCATTCAGGGTGACAGCATCATCGACGAAGACGCTCGCTGCACCAAACAAGAGTCTCCGACTGAAACGACATGAAGTTCAGCCTCTCAGCCCTGAGAGGATGAAGCATCTGCAATTGTGGGATAGAATGAGAAAGATGCTCAAGATCCCATCGGTTTGAAGTGCCACACTCAAAGCTTGGAGAGTAAACGCAGATAAAGAAGGACCCCAGGAACAAATAAGTACAAGGACCGAGTGTTTTATTGTCATAGAACTCTCAAAATGTTCGTTGTTTGTCCATCTGGCTCCTCTCTGAGCGTCCTAAGGTCTCATCCAGGAGAAAGCGGCACTCACAGCCACTTTGTTGGGCGTTCAGACGTGGTTCAGACAACTCGCTGTTCTCACTCAGCGTCAGAATGGAGAATAAAGAGGATTTACAGTTTTTATTGGTTGCTTCGACCTGTTTGATGAAACTTTCAACCTCTCAGTTTTCAGCATCACCATCTCTGCAGAGCAAAAAACACTTCTTGCAAATGAGTTAACCCATTTTCATTGGCTTGACTCATTTTCCCCACCCTTTTGCAAAACAGTTAACGCAGATGTCATTCATGCAGTCCAAACTTCATTGCTTTAGCTGTGGTAGCAAATCAGAAACCATATGTTCCAAGCTCTTAGAAACTTCTTGATTAGAATGAAATCACTGAAGCACCTGATTGACACCTCTTTACACAATTTTTCAAATTGCAGTCAGTTTGCAGGCTTTACGTAAAAGGTGTCATGTTGTGTGTTGTTCTTTGCAAGCATGAATGGTCAACGTAAGGCAGATGAGAGTCAGAGTAAGAGGTAGATGAGTCAGCGGAAGAAGATTATGAGGAAGAGGAATCCATGTGTGAGGTGGTGGTGTAGCTGGAAGGACTGAAGTTACAGATGAAATTTGGGCAACTGTGATTGATCATGTGGTAAATCATGGCCTTTCACTTAGAGAGGCGGGACAAAGAGTCCAAACTTTTCTCAATAGAAACAAGGTTGCATCCATGGTAAGAGTTTTTCGATGGGAGAGCAGGTATTGCTGCTATACAGTTTATACATCTCTATCTATTCCTATAGAGGAATTATTCAGTGCATGGTGAAGGAAAGTATATGATCACTGCCCCTATGAGCAGATGTCCTTGCTCAATGCAATGTCTGCTGCTGCACAGGATGTAGATGCAGAGGCATGTCAAGGATGGATCAGGCATGCAAGAAGATTTTTCCCTAGGTGCATTGCAAGGGAAAATATTGAATGTGACGTAGATGAGGCCATGTGGCCTATTCGTCAGGACAGAATGGACTAGAAGGAACAAACAGCCCTAGTATTTTCTGTTGGAATCTTTCATTTTATGGAATATTTAATTTGTTTATCTGGAAAAAAAGAATGAAGAATCAATAAAATTTACATCACAACATATTTGCTTCTGGATCCATTTTTTTTTGGCAAAAAGGCAAATTTGACTACAAATGACACTGACATGTAAGCTGTGTACAGTCTTTGGCTACAATGAACCAGCAATGCTGCACTGATTCACATTGAGTGTGGTGTTTTGTATTTTGTTGCCCCTTGTGTAACAAATGATTGGAAGGGCTCAAACATGTGTGTGAAAGTTGTGTTGTTTGAAGGCAAAATGTGCTTTTGGATCATATTTTAAATGTTTTGGCAGAGTTGGAGCCTTTTGCAAACAAAATGTTTAATTTTGACCATTGGTGCCACTGTTTAGACCTCTGCATTAACTGTTTTGAAAAATGTGGGTTTTGAGTTGACTGCTGTGTCAAAGCAACCTATAAAAACTGTAAGTTATTTTAAACACGCCAGGCAGAGTGATCGGTCCGAGTATTCTCAGAAACTGCTGATCTACGGCGGATTTCATTTAAGAAAAAGAAAGATCTCAGAGGAGAGCTCCTATTTCCTCTGACAACGAGAAAACATCCAGTGAGAGGACAAACAGACCCCATCAGAGGTCAGGGGAGAATGAGCCGACCAGTTTGAGATGATAGGAAGGCAACATGGCTCAAATTAAAGTTTGCACAGGCTCACTAACTTTGGATAATGACAGCAGGACGTTCAGGCGTAAGGTCCGAGTTAGACTTAAACAAGAAAACATGAATCCATTCTGCTGGTTTCAAAGCTCCAGGCTGGTGGTGGGTGTGGAGGATATTTCCATTTCACATTTTAGAACCAACGCACCAGAACAGCGTGGCTCCCCCTTCATGACCACCGTTTACCCATCTTATCATGGCTGCTGCCTCCGTTGGGCTTCCTGGACTCTCAGTGTTGGTGTTGGGGTGCGTTCCAGGGAGGTCCAGAGCCACCGCTCTTCTGCATCGAAGGGTCGGTTGAAGTGGTGTGGGAATCCTGGACAGTTTTAAATGTGTAGGTTTTCAATGCAAGTCCCAGGAGGAGGACACCCCAGGGCTCCTCTGGCGTGGGAACGTTCCAGGATCCCTTAAACGCAGCTGGAGAGAAGAACGCCTCTTTGATCGCTTAACTGGACGGACGGCTGGAGTTTCTAAAATGTTGATATTAAGTTTTCAGTCGCTGACAAAAGGCTGTTTTTTCCCACATGGCCTGAACGTAGCACCAGAGCCTCCTGCTGTCTCAGCTTGTGTTCAAACACACAGGTTACCCCCCCCCCCTCCCCATCCGACCCTGTCGTCATCGCCATCCTGGGCCGGTGCATCTGCTGCTGCTGCTAAAAATAGCCATCCCACTCTGATGATGCAGCGGTGAAAGCCCCCCCCACCACACACCTCTCCGTGGCACATTTAGCCCTAATAAACTGAGGGAGGAATTCATGATGCATGGAGGAGTCTGGCCAAAGCTTCCCCCCCCCCCTCACTGCGCTACACTCCCTCCAATTACCATCAGTGGAGCGCTTTAATGGGAAGAATGGGACGGTGGTTGTGAGGAGAGCAAGCGAGGGAGACTCAAAGAGAGAGCTGGTGTTATTAGCGAGTATGTTGCAGCGCCCCGAGACTCAAAATCACACTCCCAACAGTTTCTGTGCTGATCAAATGTTGGCTGGAGGCAAACCGCTGCTGCTGAAACGCTTTTATAACCAAATAAACTGCAGCGGCTCCTCGCTGGCTCGGCCACAGCCAGAGAGAGAAAACGTCAGGGCTGGCACAAGAAAATACTTTTAGACACTAAAGTAATATAACATGAGAGTTAAAATCAGCCGTACCGAGCTGGATTCATCTGAGATCAGTGCATCAGCACCGTTACAGATGGAGTCTGAGTGAATTAAAGAAAAGCAATGAACAGTAAAACAGAGTAGAAGTACTTTAGTGACTGACCAACACAAATGCTGGTGCATTGGAAGGATTTTTATCTATATAACATTTACATTTTGTTTTACCAATAAAAATACTAATACAGTTAAATTGCAGACCTAGTTGTTTCCCTGCACAGGAAATTTGTCTGAGAAGAATTTACTCAAATTAAAGATTTGTGGTGGAATCTAAGATGATTCCCATATGCTTTTATTTTGAAAGGGGGGACTAAGACTGTCGTGTTTTCCAGCAATTAAGCACAAATAGACTTAACTTTAAAACTTCTTCTTTTAATCCACATAAACTCAATAACACAATTTCCTCCTCCACTTCCTGTCTGAGCCCCCTCCTACTAGTCTTTCAAAATAAAAGCATAAGAGAATCAGCTTAAGCCGGGCATACACTGTACGAGTTTTTCCCCTTTTCGGGCCGATTCTTCAGTCGTGCGAGCATTTTTTGAATCGGCCGAATTTCAGCTTGATCGTAGAGGGGGGGAGGAGGGGGGACTGGCTTCTCACGACTACCTCCAGATCAGGAATCCGACGATCGGTGAAAATCAAACATGTTTGAAATTCAGTCGGCTGTCGTGAGGTTTTGGTGAGCGCATCCTGCTGTTCAAGCAGAGCTACGAGGGGGCGCCCTCCCCTCCTCTCCGTCCCCGCCAGCGGAGGGAGGGAAGCGGGCGTCCCTGAAGCAACCTCCGGCCGGTGTTGGGGAGGGCGAGCCGTCCGGTCCGCGCAACGCGCTGGCCGCCTGTTTCGGCACTCCTCCGCTTGTTGGGGGGGCGGGCGACCTGCCGTGCCGCGCGGCCGCCGGTGCGTCTCGTCCCTCCTCTCTCCCCTCCGTTCCCCTGACGCCCGGTGCCTCCTGCGGGCTTCGCCAGAGCTGGGCTCGAACCCCTGCTCTGGGTCCCTGTCACCTACCGTCGCTCACCTGCCTCTGCCACCACAGCAAGCGGTCCCAGAGGGGACACGACGTACAGTGTGAGCAGTCCGGTCTCGTCCGAGCGTCGCGCCGCACAGATCGTGAGCGGTGAACTTTTAAACCCCGCGGTTCCCTCGCACAGTTTGAGATGTATATAAGTACCACGACTGAAAAACTCGTACAGTGTACGCCCGGCTTTAGAGGACGAGGCTTAGAATCCTAGAGTCTCTAAAAGTAGAATGGGAGGCAGATCCTTTAGCTATCAGGCTCCTCTCCTGTGGAACCAACTCCCAGTTTTGGTCCGTGAGGCAGACACCCCGTCTACTTTTAAGACTAATCTTAAAACTTTCCTTTTTGACAAAGCTTATAGTTAGAGTGGCTCATACCCTGAGCTATCTCTATAGTTGTGCTGTGATAGGCCTAGGCTGCTGGAGGACATCAGGGTCTAATTTTCTCACTCTACTGATTTCTACTGTTCTTCAGTCTACTGTTCTCCAGTTTTGCATTGTATTACATTGAAATGACTGTCGTCATTTCAGCTTTTAACTTTTGCTCTCTCTCTTTTTCTTCATAGTAGGTAAACCTGGTCTGGCGTTCTGTTAACTGTGACATCATCCAGAGAAGACGGCTCACCCGCTACTACCATCTAATGTAGAACAGATTACTAGATCAATGTGTGCTTCTGTGCTTTTTTGTCTCTCTTGTTGTGTCTCTGCTCTGTCTTCTGTAACCCCAGTCGGTCGAGGCAGCTGGGGAGGTTTTTCCTTCCCGTTAATGGGGAGTTTTTCTTCCCACTGTCGCTTCATGCTTGCTCAGTATGAGGGATTGCAGCAAAGCCATGTACAATGCAGACGACTCTCCATGTGGCTCTATGGTTCCCCAGGAGTGAATGCTGCTTGTCGGGACTTTGATGCAATCAACTGGTTTCCTTATATAGGACATTTTTGACCAATCTGTATAATCTGACCCAATCTGTATAATATGATTGAACTTGATTTTGTAAAGTGCCTTGAGATGACATGTTTCATGATTTGGCGCTATATAAATAAAATTGAATTGAATTGAATTGAATTAGATTCCTCCACATCTCCCTTTTTAAGATAAAACATCTGGGACTGCGACACAATATCTCTAACTATAACAACTGAACTTTATGGCCATTTGCATCATTATTTTGCACTGTCAACGTTGCTGAACTTTTATAATACATTTAAATTTAAAAAGAACACAACTGAACATTTTTGCACCATTATTATTTTGTACTGCCAACATTAAACTTTTCAATTAATGCCTTTCTATGCACCATTATTTTTGTACTATAAACATGGTGGAACATTCTTCTGCACACTTTAAGAAAAACTTATTTTCTGCTGCTCTGTTACATTCTTATCACTGCTGCACTTTACATTGTAATGTTATTTTATTACAATTGCAATCTCTTTACATTGTCGTAAGCTGTATGTAACAAAATTTTTCGTTTCGTATGCGCTCTGTACATACAAAACCATAATTAAAGTTTGTCTAAGTCTATGAAGTCTAAACCATAAACTCACAGATTCTTATACCTTCATGAAATGAACACTGTGCGTTCTTCAGAGCAAAACCTTTTCCTCCCTTCAGCCACTTTTCTAACACCTCCCTCTTTTTCTCTCACGCTCTCCCTCACAGTTCTGGTCTCTGGGAGGGACCGGTGTGTTTTCAGTCAGATTTGGGTCCTGGAGGTGACTTGGTGTGTTTGGGACAGAGTGAACTGGCTGGGTTGGTGCGCAGGGTGTCCAACTCCAAGGAACAGCAAATTTTCATCAATTTCAGTCATTTTTTACTCCGACAAATTCGCTGTGTGGGGTATAAATAGCATAAATGGCAACAGAGGCCTTTTATTTCAGCCTCTGAAAATGGGAAAGGCAAGAGAACATCCCATTCAAATAAAAGAAGATCAAGAATAAACGTCTCTGCAACAAACCCAAACTGGTGGGTCTGATGGGAGCCAAATTATTAAAAGTGTTAAAATGAACAACGTGGTCTTTTACAGGATGATGACGTCGCACAGATCCAACCATCCGGTCCAATCGGGACATAAATGGTTCAGCAGACAGGAAATCAACCTTCTTTTGAGGCAGTCTCAGCCCCCCACCACCAAATCTTGCAGAAAACCAGTGAAATGTGCTGAAGAGGAGTGAAGAGGAGTGAAGAGGAGTGAAGAGGAGCGAGGGTCCAGGGAATGTGGACAGAAGACCCTCCATCTGTGTGCTCCAGCCTTGTGAAATGTTTTAGAGCTAAACTTTGGTATTAAGGGGATCGTACAAAGTGTCTCCAGCACCACAGACAATAATCATGGAAGTTCAGTTAAAAGTTAGATTTTTCCAAACTAGTGTGAGATTTTGGCGTTGCTGTAAAAGTTTCACTTTCGGTCCTGACACTAACTTAGACACCCCCCCTTCTCAGATAACCACGTATTAACCAATAATTCAGCAGCGCCAACTGGACAAACGGCTCCACAGAGTTGGTATCCTCACCAATCGTGTGTGATTTCCTTCTTCACTGACACCAACAGTTCTGTCCCCAACCGTCTCCAAACCGTCGTCTCTCTTCAAAACGGGACATTTATCGCGTTTGGAGGCCGACAGGCGTCACTTTTCAACAACTTTGGACGTAATGCCTTCAAAACACCCTGACAGCCCATCAACGGCAGAGCGAACCATCGCTGTGGCGAGAAGAAGAACCCGCAGACGGTGACACGATGAACGACTGGGAGCCCGTCGCTCAAAGACAGGTGGACGCGGTTAAGAGAGAGAGGGGAAAGAAATGAGAAGAAACAAGAGAGAGAGGACGAGGCTGAAGTAGGACAAAGCGCAGGGGAGGCCTGTCTGTCCTAGATCAGTGGCTTACCACCACTACGAGCTGCAGGAGGAGGGAGAGAGGCAGAAGAGTGAAAGGAGTGAGAGATCGGGACGTCTAAATCTGGAGGTATGAACTGCATCACCCCGAGCTGTGCTGCAGGAAGAAAGCTGAGCTAAACTCAGGCAGTTGAGCAAATAAACCAAGAGGGAGGCTGCAAATAATAAACCTTAGAGAAAGTCAAACTCTGGCAAGATTTCAACACTGAAGCAACTGAGCAGATGGACGATCAATCCAACAGACACTGTATTCATTCTCGTTATAAAGCCGGCTTTTATTAATTAATTTAACGCTAAAAGCGAGGCTGCAGATCCTTCATCAGGTAAGCTCCGCCTCTGTGCGCTCATCAACCCTCTCTGTGCCGTGCTAAGTAGACCAGAGGTCCTGGACCTCTGATCCCCGTGGAGCGATCAGGCCAATTAGCTGCAGAGTCCTCTCCTGGAGAACCAACCAAAGTTTGCTGACACAGAAGGAATTAATGGTAGTTCCCCGCTAACACGAGCTGAATGTCAATCCTAGCTGCTGGCAGCGAGCGTGGGCTGTTTGCTGGACCCTGCCTCTTTTCCTTCTGCCAAATAACGTTTGAAGGAAAGATGACGTGGCAGTCGGCTCGCAGCTGCAGCTAAACTGGCTTGTCAAAGCAGATCAGGTCGACCTCCACGGGCCAAACATCTCTCTGGGATCAGAAGCCTTTGGAGGACGGTGAATAAACACATTACAGCAGCGGCTCACCGAGACACCACGTTACGACTTCTCATAACGTCACTCAGCCATCAGATCATGGACGCCTGCAGACCCAGGCCTGCTGGAGCCAGCAGACCCAGGCCTGCAGACCCAGGCCTGTTAGCTGCACTTTGGAAGCAGAGTCAACACTTTAAACCGCTTGTTGTGCTCCTCAAACCGTCCCTGAACCATTTTGGTCTTCGTGGTTGGGAGCATCATCCTGCTGAGCGCAGTCTGTTCCCAGCCGGACGCTGCCTCTGCCTCCTTACCCTTTTCCCATCATGCATCCTGCTGCTGTGTAGTCCCCAGGTAACAGAAAGCAGAATTCATGGGTTCAGACCCACTTCTTCTATTCCAGGTGTCTGGTTCTGAGGCTCACAGCTTCAGTTCTGCCACTTCAGGGCCATTCAGACCCGTTTTCTGATGCCTTTCCATCAGAACCCGCATTAACGTTTTCATCAGCTCGAGCTACATTAGATTGTCTCGTTGGTGGAAAACGCGTGCCAAACTTAACCGCCTCTGTGCATCAGTAATAACCCTAACCCAGACCAGGAGAACCCCACAAAGGCTGCAGGTTTGGAGACGCTTCCACTCAGATGTGAACTTGTTAAACTTGCTTAAATCCTTAATGCTGACCAACGTGTCCCACCCACCAACATATTACATGACGCAGAGACAATGAGCGTTGTTCAGTGGTTTAGTTCAGTTGCCCGGCGGTCCCAGCTGCTGCTGGATGAACGCTGGGTTTGCATGAGGCTCCGTTCTGCAAACCCCTGCATGCTGGCCCAGTTGCACAATAAACCCCTCAGCTTTATGCATACCCACAATGCAACACTGTTAAACTGTCCCTTTGATAAAGTTGAGATGCCACCACTCATGATGTCTCTTTTCATGAGCCAGCTCCTTGCAAATCAAATAATTTACTTTGCTGGTGTTGCTTCGTATCAAAGTGAGTCTAAACTGAACGGCTCCTTCTTGCTGCTTAAACCTTATGCCACATTGTTTATTTTCCATCATAGAACCTGGACTTTATTGTGATCTTTTCACATTGTTTTGATCAATAATCCTCCAGGTTTTTGAATGACTGTCAATGTTCTTCTTCAGATTTAGCTTCTTTTATAGTTTTCTTTCCTGTATCTGGCGTTCTATTAACTGTGGCATCATCCAGAGAAGACGGCTCACCCGCTACTACCATCTAATGTAGAACAGATTACTGGATCAATGTGTGCTTCTGTGCTTTTTTGTTTCTCTTGTTGTGTCTCTGTTCTGTCTTCTGTAACCCCAGTCAGTCGAGGCAGATGACCGTTCATACTGAGCCCGGTTCTGCCGGAGGTTTTCCTTCCCTTTAATGGGTGGTTTTTCTTCCCACTGTCGCTTCATGCTTGCTCAGTATGAGGGATTGCAGCAAAGCCATGTACAATGCAGATGACTCTCCCTGTGGCTCTACGGTTCCCCAGGAGTGAATGCTGCTTGTCGGAACTTTGATGCAATCAACTGGTTTCCTTATATAGGACATTTTTGACCAATCTGTATAATCTGACCCAATCTGTATAATATGATTGAACTTGATTTTGTAAAGTGCCTTGAGATGACATGTTTCATGATTTGGCGCTATATAAATAAAATTGAATTGAATTGAATTGTATCTGACCAAGACAGCATAGTTTGCTAACCTGACTCCGCCAGATAGATTTGCTCCGCATATCCATCTGGAAACCTTCCGTTAAAGTAATTTTGGGAAGGGGTGAAAATACTGGTTAGCTGATTGGCCTATGTTGGTGATAGACGGGGCAAATAAACCAATCAGATCAACGAAGCATATGACGTACTAACAGCGACGACGAAAACACAACCACAAGCTCTTGCTGAAACCAGTCGGGAGAAGAGCAAAAACATCTTTTCCTCTGAGAAAAGCCTCCAGAGCAGTGTTTTGCTCTTCTTTCAGCAAAGAAATATTCTGTAATTCCGATAAAACTTGCTCTATAGCCACGCTACCGCTAGTTTCATCGGCTGAAGCCGCCATGTTCTTTAAACTGAACTGTCGCGCTTCTCATTGCGTCACACCTCAACCCGCCTCAAAGCCAACGCTGATTGGACGTTCGTTTGGTGAACGGCTCCAAATTTTCTTTAACGGAAAGTAGCCAGACTGATCTGCGAGTGAAACCTTGAAAGCTGGCGAGATCAGGATGGTCTCACGAGGCTAATAGTCTGCAGAGTCAGGTCTAAAAACATATCTGAGGCAGTAAGAATCAGATCTAAAAGAAACTTTACTGTATCATTGTTGAGTTGATGTTCTAACCCTAACCCTTTGTCATCTCTTTTAGGTGATAGAACCCTGCTTTGTGTTCGTTAAACTGTTATGTTTAGTATTTTTCATAGATTCAACTAAAGAAAATGGGGAAAACTTGTGTTTATGCCACAGGCTTCTCTGCAAATGACGAGGTGCTGAACTGATCAGGAATGCATTGCAATGCAAAAACATTAAAAAAAAACATAAAACCACCAATCAGAACCCCTATAAAAACAGCAAACATCACAGTGAGCTCTAATTTAAGCACCAAAGGGGGAATAATCTGACTTGGAAGCAGTTTGGGGCAGACCTCATTTATAAATGATTTATCCACAATGAGAAAGCTAATCACACGTTCTGTTTGAATTAGTTTGCACCTCTCAAGGCACCCATTAGTTTAACTTTGCTACACCTGAGCAGCCCACATGTTGGCATTTACACATCCGTACCATTTCACTCTGTTGTTTTAGACGTGTAGCTCTCTGCCCATCAGGTCATTTCATTCATCTCTTGTCTGCCTAAACACCAAATCCCCTCCTAATCAGAGGTATCTGGTGTCTGTTGACAGTCGGTTAATGTGTTTTGCTCTCAAGCTGCCAAACTCTTTGTGATTTTAAAGCACGCGGCCCAGGATTGAGTCCAGGCCTGTGGACCTTTGGTGCGTGTCTTTCCCCTCTCTCTTAACCCCATTTCCTGCCAGCTGACTGTCAAATTAAAACTACTACTGCAATAAAACTTTTAAACAGAGCGGTTCATGGAAACTAAACCAAATCTATTTTGATGTTCATGGATGTTTGTCCCTGTGATGGAGGGACCTGTCTGGGTAGCACCCTGCATCATGGCCTGGGTCTACTACAGATGGGAACCTAGTGGGTATGGACAATGGATGGATGAACTGAAATTAACTGAATTAAATATAAGAGATCCAGATCAATGAGCTCAAATGTACCGAAACTCATTCTTTGTGTTTTTTGTCTGGTTATATATCATTAAGAATAGTTGTCTTAATGCCAAAGAGAGCTCAACAGATTTTACTTTCACCAGAGGAGCCTTACTGCTGTCACCACAGAGCTCTGCTTGATTTATACATGCAGGAAGATTTATTAATTCAATTCCATTCAATTTTATTTATATAGCACCAATTCATGAAACATGTCATCTCAAGGCACTTTATAAAGTCAAAATCAATCAGATTATACAGATTGGTAAAGAAATTTCCTATTTTGGATTTTATCCTGGAACTATTTCATGTTAAATGGACACAGAAACAGGTAGAAGAGGGGAAAAAAGGAGAGAAACAGACAAAATGCTAAAAGGCAGAAAAGGAGAAAGAGGAGAAGAAAGGTAGAGAGTGATAGAACATCCTCTGAATCTGCTTCTACACCTGCAGAGAGAGATATAAAGAACAGCAGAACCAGCTGATAAACTATTACAGGAACAACCAACACCTTGATACCATCACTGAAGAATATACAGGATTAATTAATACGACATGTAGAAAGTGACAGCTGAAGATAATAACAGGAGTTTCTGGATAGAAGCACCTGTAGGTGTTTGTGAGGTTTATCCATGAGGAAAATGCTCAGTAGTGGTTGTGAGGAACCAAAGACCCCCCCAGAGCACCGAGGCAGACGCCAGGGGAACCAGAACCCCAGACGCTCGAAGGGACCCTCCAAAAACGTCTTTCTAAAGTTATTCTTCTAACGCTGCCTGGACTCATTACCAGTTTCGGCGCCTCTGCATTTTCACAGGTTTGACTTTTCGTCGCTAAGCCTCGTAGCAACACAGGCGCCTAAAGGTCCTCGGCTCAAATCTAACACACTCTCCCTTTGCATGGCTGATGTTTCTCCAGGTACTCTGACTTCCTCCCACTCTCTAAAGACACGTTAGTTTAATTGTCTCTAGTTTTAGGACTGCTGGCTCGGCAGGTATCGATCCCTCAGAAGGATTGAAGGAGGCGCAGCTCCCTTGAGGTCAAAACAGTTCAGTCTAGTTTGCAGAGGCTGCTTGAAATCAGAAGGTGAAGAGAGTTTTTGAACTCCCCTTCATGCCCTCTCATCAGCTCTCCACTTCTACACCAGCTCAGCCTAATAGTGTCTCTAAACCAACGCATGGATGGAAGTTCACAGCTCCCTGCTGCAGACTGAGCTCTGAGCGCTGCTCCTCTGTCATTACCTCCTGTCTGACTAGCATGTGTTGGTTACTGAGATGGAGCGTGGGAGACGTCCCTGCACCGTCATTGTCCTGCTAAACCAAACTCCCCGTCACGTTCACCGCGTTTTAAACGCCTCCAACAAGAAGTTCTTCTCCGCCAAACTTGGTGTGTAATTATGTGCACGGTGTGAAGTGACCGGCTGCCACCTCTGAGCAGAGACAAAGGCGTCTATAGATAGATTCACACAGAGGTGGAGATAACGGCAAACAAGCAGAAAGAGACGTTCAGGTGAGGAACACATGCCGTTTAATTCACAGCAAAACTCCTGCTGCTCCTGAGCGCGGACATCTTTCCTTTTTATCCGTGTTCATTCATGCTTAGCCTCCTGTGCACACTTCAGTCAGCGTGTGAGGGGAGCCAGAGAGGCATTACTGAGTGATTCTATGCACAGGCTGGCGTTTTAAGCTGCAGCACATCTTTGCTGTCCCTGACAGGCATGCAGACGTATGTAGGAGGCATTATCAGTTTGTCACAAAGATAAATGCTCTCATTTGTTGTGTGTCTGCTGCACAACATTTTCCTCTCCTTGCAGCTCTTCCTACCATTCCTCTGCCTCAGCAGATCCTCCCTTTGTTTCCTGGAGCATTTGTATTTTTTTTTCTGCACAGGGTTTTTCTTGCATGCACCCAGAGGCCTTCTGTCAGGGGAATCAATGTTTCACATCAATGCAGTTAACTTGAACATTGGAAGCCCCCTCCCAGCTCCTGCTGCACACACAGACAACCCCCCCCCCCCCCCCCCCCCCCCCCCCGCTGACTCAAACATGAAGCCACGCCAACAAGCAAGCCTCCTCCGCTTCCCATGCAACTCAGGAATGAACAAACAAATAAGGAGAAAGACAGGAAAGAGTCTTACTGTCTTTTATAATTCCTGGTGAAAAAGGAGAATTCCCTCCAGTGGCGGACAGAAAGTGGGGATAAGGGGGGGGGGGGGGGGGGGCAGCGGCTGCCAGCTGCAGAGAATTGAGGAGCGAGTGGAGACGAGCGGGAAGATGCAACAGAAAAGCCCTTCCTCCTTCACCGGCGACGATTCAGAGGTTGTGGTTTGTCCCGTGAGCTGCAGGGCGCTGAGGAGCGGAGCAGCAGCATCTTCATCAGCTCCTCGCCTCTCCTCCTCCTCCTCCTCCTGCAGCAGCAGCTCTGTAGTAACACTTCTATCTCTTTGCTCTGACAGACTCCCCATCCTTCGCTCCACGTCCCTCCCCTTCTTCAGCTCTACTTCCACTGGTTGGTTGCCCCCCCCCCCCTCCCTCCCTCGCCGCTCCTCCCTCTCCTCCCCGTCTCCCTCCATCTCTCTCCTCCTCTGCCATTACCCGGATACAGGGCATACCCCTCCCTCCTTCAATCTGCCCCCCCCCCTCTCTCTCTCTCTCTCTTGTGTCTTTGATGTTTGAGAGTTAGACTCTTAGCTTTGAGAAGAATTTTTTTTCCTTCTTCGTCTTTTACAAGCGCTGAGGGCAGAGAACACAGAGGGATCCACCCAACCTCAGACACTCAGATAGGTAAAATAAAAGAGATTATATATATTATATATATATATATATATATATATATATATATATATATATATATATATATATATATATATATATATATAGGATGTAATTACCGTGTAACGCAGCCACACAGCAGGCTTCTCTTCACCATCAGCCGGAATCAGAGACAAATTAAAGCCCAATGTGGAGAGGAGCGGCCAGGACGTGTGCATCCTCACACCCACAGAAACATGAATAAGAAATGAAAAGATGTGTGTGAGAGGATGAGGGAAGCCACTGCTGCAACGCTTATTATCATACAGAGAGGAAGATGGAGAAGAGCTCTGTGGGTGGAGAAGGAGCTTCCTACAGACGAGCTGAACGGAATAGCAAAGAGGAATTAACTCCATTCTTCCATCAGTGGTCAGCTTCGCCTTGATGAGCTTCAAACTGGGGCAAACAGGGAGGATGAGGTCTGCAGGAAACACTTAAACAGACGTTCCTTCAGTCATGAAAGGTGCTTGCTTTGTTGCTTCTGAGCCAATATTTCACTTAAATCTCAGAGCCAGAGCCGGCCCAAGGCATGGGCAAGCTGAGCAGCTGCTTCGGGACAACAGGAGGCTCGCTGAAGGCTTTCCCAAGTCTTTAATCCGGGAAGACGTTACATTAAACCCATAAAACTGTGTTCCTGATGCAGGTCTGAAAACCAGAAGGACGTAGAAATAGTTTTGTTCAATAAAAAAAAAATAAAAAAAATACCATGAGCTATAGCAGCGAAAAACTGTCAAACGCTTTAAAACAGCACCTTCACAGTTAGTGCATACATATATCATCTGTTAACCATGTTAACATGGCAGATTGTTGCTATAGAAAAGAATTTCATCACATTTAAAATGGCAAATATACTTTACAGTTTGACTGAAAATCACATTTTAGAGGATAAAATAATAGTGATAAGTTAAAACCTGCAAGCAACTGGTAGCATTCAATTTCAGCAATCTTCAGTTCACACCAGAACCAGAACCTGAACCAGAACCAGAACCAGAACCAGGATTCAGCTTCTATGCTCTACAAATCTGGAACAAACTTCCAGAAAACTGTAAATCAGCAGAAACTCTGAGTTCCTTTAAATCCAGACTGAAAAGCTCAAGTTTGGAGCTGATCAAGCCAACCGTCTGATCCTGTCCAGAGCTTCTCAAAGCAGAACCCATCGTCTCCTGTCTCAGGATCTTTCCTGCTTCCACTGCCGACACCTTTAATTGCTTAATGTTTACATTTTAAACCCAGTTTGCTGTTCTCTCCTATAACTACCAAGTTAAAGTGGAATAAATCTTAACAATCTGCTTTTTTGTACCAGTGGAGGGGAGCGGCAGCTGGGACTGAAGAATCTGAGCAATGTGGGGAAACTGCCTTCCTTCATCGCATACAGCTGAATTTTAAATGTTTTTTTTATGGTTTTTTTTACGTCTACAGTTTTCTGTTTTGTTTTTAAAATAAAATGCATTTTATGTTCCTTTATGCGTGACATAATTTGCACATTTGTGTCACTGCATCTCTATCTGGCATTACCAATGCTGCCAAACTTTTTAGTTTCCTTTTAATTATTCACAACTCAACGTAAATGCATTTTTGCACAAATGCCTTTTTGCACCATTATTTTGCACATAAAAAAATGGTTTGAACATTCTCCTGCACACTGTTTTTCTCCTGCACTGTTTACATCTTTACATTTTGATCCCTGCTGCACTTTATATTCTAATGTTGCCTTTTTCCACCTAGAATCTCATTATACTCCTATAAGCTGCATGCAACGAAATGTCGTTCTGTAAGCACTCTGTACGTACAAAATGACAAATAAAGTTGTCTAAGTGAAATTAATCTGGTAACACAAGGCCAAGGTAAAAATGATAATCAAGTTTATAATAATTTAAAGCTATAGTTGGTAATCCTGTACAGATTTTTTTTATTATACTGGGTAAAAAGGTCCTTCCATCCTGAAAGTGGTCGATAGATACATCATGTATTCAGGAAAAGGACGTTAAAAAATGTATCTCTGTTGAGCTGCAGGCCTGTAGAAACTCTGACTCTTTGGTTCCCCACCCCCCCCTCAATGAATGCGATATTGTAAAAAGCCATAGAGAAAACAACCACTGAGCTCTTAAAATTATGTTTTTTAAAAATAAAAAGGTTCTTAACATGATCTGTAAAGAGTTATAACAAGAGAAAGTCAGAATGGAAGTCAGATGAGGCATTTCTCACAAACTATTCTGCATAAAGTGAAGATGAAAATGTGCTTGAGAACTTTTTCCAGGTTCATGCCCACGTCAGATCTCAGGCATGACGAGGCATCCTGCGCTCCCACGCTGCCACTGAAACATCCACCAAAGAGGTATTAATAACAACGGGCCTCCAACACATCCAGCGCCATTAACATCCCGTCTATTAGCCCCACGCTGCACATTCACACTCACATGTGGACGAGGTGGGGGGGGGGGGGGGGGTTGTCCACCTCGCCTGTGACTCATGCAGCCAACTTTCAGGTATTCAGGCTGCTTCCGTTAAACCGGCTTGGCGCTGGTTCTCTGGGTGTGATTGCGTAAGCAAAGGGTAAATCAGAAAGCAGCTGGTGTGTTGTGGCTCAGACTCTGAGTCTTCCTCAGAGGAAGAAGGCTGAGGCCTTTCTGCTCATTAGCCTCCTCTGGCAGCTTTGTAGCGGCCAGGATGGCAGCAGGTCAACGCCTCACCTGGGAAATAACCTCCAGCGCCTCTGAAGCTGCCTCCTCCAGCTCTGTGTTCCCTGCCTGCTACTCTGGTGGAACGGAAGGCAGCAATGCATCACAGTCTGCCGTTCTGCAGGGCAGCAGCTGCAGAGTGAAATCCCCCCCCCCCCTCGCTGAGTGCAGAGCAGCGAGAACATGCAGTCACGTGGACATGCATGCATCCATGGAAGGCTTTACTGTGCAACAAACAGAGGAGATGAAGCTCAAAGCTGCAGTCATGGCCAAGAGGTTTGGCAGTGAAACAAATTTCATTTCATAACCTTTTTATTTTAGCAAATACGTGTAATTTATGCAAAAAGTACTCACTTCTGCATAACTCATGCTTTTGGTCATGCTGGATACGAACCTCAGCAGTAAATCTAGGCCCATCCTGGTCTTCCTCGTGTTTGGAGTGAATCAGCTGACCACAGGTTAACATCTGGGGAGAAGTTCTGATCTTTGCTCCATCTATACGTGACACGCTGCGGCACCACGCCCGATAATATCCGTCCATCCGCTGCTTCTTAATGCCACAAGGCAAACATGAATGTACACCCACTGGCTGCCAGGCTTGAGCAAGCTCTGCACCGGTGGCAACGTGACTCAGGAGGAGGCGTCTTGGAGTTTACGGGACATGTGAACCCGTGGAAGAAGTTGCTTAGACACACGATGCTGGCAGCATCATGCTGTGGGACGCCTACTGGGCCGTTAAGAGGAAAGGAGAGAAATCCTGGAAGAAAAGGGGCAACGAAGGACTTTAGAGCGGGGCGGAGGTTCACCTGTTCCAGGTGAGCCGACTTCTTAGTCAGCCATGCAGAAGGAACGGTTCCATTGGTACCCAGTTTGGTGCGCCTGCTGATGAGCAACGGGTCTGTAGGTTATTTGTAGGGAGTTGGCTCACCTGGACAAGCTGTGGGTTATAATCAGAGCTGACAGCAGGCCAGCAGAAACCCAATGTCACATTAGAACAAAGGTCTGCCCAAAAAATTATAAGCAACAAATAATTTTCAAAATATAGAAACAAAAACAATCATTTGATTTTAGCCTCCAGCTTTTGTGCAGTATCTGCATTTCACTGTTACAGCAAAATAGCTCATTTCTTTTTTTCTATCCTGTCATTTGGCTACAAAAGATCACCTTTTTATTCATTAACTTGCATTTTTCTTCATGTTTCATAAATATAGAGAGATTCAGAGAGTCTTTAGAAATTATTTTTCCCTTGTAAAAGAGTTTCTTTGTTCTGAACCCCTAAAAAGAAAACTGAAATCTTTCTTAAATCCTTTTTGGATTCTGGACATAATTAGATTGGTGTAATGCAGAGGAGAAATGCTCGCTTTAATGAAAGGAAGGAAGCTTTTATCAAACATTTCAAACTGACTTTGCATGAAGCACAACACCCTGAAAACAACGAGGCCGTATTTAGACGACTGCATGGGTGCCTTGACTGCCTGAGGGTTAAAGCTAAAACATTTAGTAGCAGCTTTTTGGCTGCGTTACTTTGAGTTGCTTTACAAAATCTGCAGGGAAAATAGAAAATCACTTCACATTTACACACCAATTCAATTTCAGAGAGAAATTGCTGCTGTTCAGCTTATTAAAAAGACAAATTAAAACGTATTTCCTTCAAAACGAACCATACTTTGACCTAATTTCCGTCCCTTTCCACAAATTTCTCTTTTCTGCTATTATGGTGAACACAGGAGCAGAAAAGCCTCTTTGCTGCTTCTTGATATCAGCATTTCCCGTTTAACTGTAAAGATCGGCTCTCCCCCACCACTGTAGACGCATCATCTCCCTCTCAGTCTCTTTACTGCCGTCATTATGAGGAAATGTGTTCCACTGAGCAGAAACAGCTGCTGGCTGAGAGCTGGAAAGAAGAGAGAAGTGGCAGAAATGGGTCACATGCTGCAAAAGGAGAGGATTGAGGAGAGAAACGCCGCTTTCAGGATGAAAGGAGCAGAACGAGAACAGAGAAAGAAGACTTGTCTGGAGCTCTCAAATGAAGCAGATCAATATTTTAGAGGAGAAAGGAACAAACTCTCAGATAACACTGGATTGCAGCTTAAAATTGAAGGACTTAGTATCATCATCCATTACTGAACGCTTTAATCACGATAAATCACAAACCTAGGGAGCACTTCAGTTTAATGTCTGCTTATCTGCAGCAGTGAGGGGGAAGATTGTGGAGAGTTTAGGTCATAAAACAACATTTGCAGCTTCGGGACATCTCACAGAGGTCAGGGGGAGAGGATGGAGCGGCTGCAGACCTACCAGGACTTCCAGCTACCCTGACCATGGAGGAGAGCTGTGGTCAGAGAACCGGCTCAGCAGGAGCGCCAGAGATCCATCGCTGCTGTAAATGAGACAGAAATCCACCAACAGGTCCGGCTTTTAGCTCGCCATGCAGGAGACACAGCAAACCTGCAGAAGAACATCCTCTGGTCCTCAAAGTGAAACACAGTGGTGGCAGCATCATGCTGTGGGCTGGGACAGCCAAGCAGTTTAAAATGGATAATATTAATCTTTATCCGTCACTGCAACATGCATTCTGGTCAAATGTGTCCCCTGAGTTTATCCCTCACCTCAGGGAGCAGAGGGCCTCCACTGGGTGGAGCCCCCAGGGTCCTGCTTAGGGGACCCAGAGAGGCGGTGTGACCACAGTCCTGGAGGAAAACCTGTTGGGTTGCAAAAGACTTGAGCCTGGGGTGGTGGTGCATCTTCCTGCAGGACTCAGGTTATTTTTGCAAAAAAAGATGAGCTCACAAAAACTTGCACCACATTCCAGCTATACTTTTCTAAACCTATTAAAATCAACACGTTCATAATTAAGAATTACTGTTGGTTCATTGTGTAAAAACCTGTAAAGTTGGAGTTTATTTGCCTCCCAGGTGGAACCATCCTCTGTGCTTAACTTTGTATTTGAGTTCGTTTCCTTATTTGCTGCTTTAGTAAGCTTTAGAAAAAGTCTGCTAAACTGTGCAGCGCTGAACGGAAAGCTGAATTCAGGTGTTTCTGGTTTAAAACACGTCTATAAAAATGAGACATGGTGGCGTTTGCATCCAGTCTCATGTTGAAACGGTTGTCATTGATTTTTACCTGTGACCTCTGTCAGGGCGTCTTGGTTTCCTCAACCCTTCCCTGCTGCAGACAAACCTCTAAAAACGAAGCTCTTAATTATCTTAATAAACCGTTTATTTAGCTGCAGCATTCTTAGCACCCGTTTCCTTCACCTGAGGCCATTTTGATATGATGGCCGCATGAAAAAGGATTGAAATAAAATTTTTACCTTACAAAAAAAGTCCATAAAAGGAAGATATGCACCAAGTGTGCATAAGACATTACTGATATAAGTGCTTATTACCTACATTGATGCTGTTAGGGGCGTTTTCCAAGTCGTCTCTGTGCTGCCGATGTTAGACAAGCTCTGCACTGGTGGCAGGAGACGTCCCTTCACCTGAACCTCAGATCTCAATGACCTAATAAACATGTTTTACTACTAAAAACAGTTCAAGTCTACAATGTGATGCAAGACTGACAGTCCTGCTGATAAATCGAGTCAATTACCGTCTTCTGTCTCTAAAAGGTAAACGAACTGGGTAGAAAATAAGAAAAATAGTCAAAAGAAACATTTAGGGAAGCTTATCAAGACCAATTTAACTGATTATTAAGTAAAATCCAGTCAGCTGGGGATCAAAATCTAAACAAATCCAGAATGATTTAAAGCTTTCACACAGTATTAAAACACTGCAAAACATCACATTTCATCCTAATATTTGAAAAGCATGTCTGCATCCTTTAAATGTTTATGTTTTTTTTTTTATAAAGAAGGAAAGACAAATGTACAAAAAAGAATCATCTTTAATGATATGGGCTACATTTGTACATTTCTACAACAGACTCCCAGTAGAACTAACAGCCAATTAGAAAAAGACGAGCTAGTTTCATCTGCAACGGTTAAAAAAACCCGGACGTCAGAGTCTTTAAAATTAAATACGGCATGTAAATATCATCGCGTCCCATTAAATAACAATAATAATATTAGAAAAAACACATTTAATAGTCTGAACAATCAACGTGAAATATAAATTACATCAAAGCACCTTTCCAAGAGTGAGGATATTAAAATAAATAATTGGCCTTTTTTTTTTTTTCATAACAAGACAGTAAATGTTAGCGATGGGAGGCTGTGCCCGCCCCCGGCCGATTTAACTTACAGTACGTCGTGACAAAAGTGAGGAAATGTTCACAACCTCCAAAAAACAAAACCAAACCCGACAGGGAAAACGTCCGAGTAGCTTCATCAACCAAACTATAGACATAGTTACACTAGAAAGGGTTCCTTCTGAGGGAAGCAGGAAGCTGGGCGTGAGAGAGAGAGGATTGTCACATTGTTGATGCAACAACATCAGCAGCCTGCAGGACGACGGCTCCGCCCCCCCGCCGCCCCCCCACCAGACGCCGCCACGGCGGACGCATGCACACGAGGAGAAACTCCAGGGTTTACACGCCAAAGTGAGACAAGAGCTTAACGAGGGTATAACAAATTAATACAAATAAAAAAAACATGTTTGAACTGTTGCTTCAAAACATTAAAACATAGCGAGGCACCAAAGCCTCGGCTCCGGTGGATTCTGGCTCTAAAGAGCCAAACAGGTTTATGGTGCAGTACAGAGGGCTGCAAATGAGTAAAGTGCCCTGCAAAAAGTATTCACACCCCCTGGGACTTTATTTTCCTCACATTTTGTCATATTAAAACAGTTCCGTGCGTTTACTCTGACATCCCTAAATAGGTAACAGCAGCAGCCTGGTGGTGGCAGCATCATGCTGCGGGGAGAGGGGAAGACTGTTTGAGTTAAATCCAGACCAGGAGTCTGAGAGGTTTAAACATGGAGGCAGCGCTACAAGCTAACGGCTCAGATCAGTTCATGTCTGCGCTAGAACGGCCTAGTCAAAGGCCAGAGCTGTCTGTCCCAGGTAGGACAATCCCAGCGTGGCAAGAAGCCCTGACTGTGGACCGCAGATCTGGGCGGGGCTTAACGTTAAGCCCCGCCCACGTTGAGCCCCGCTGGACGCCATTTAGGGCGCCATCTGGTGGTGGAGACCATTCAGCACATTCACAAACAGCAACGCATCATCTAAGGCCAGTTTTTTTGTTTTTTTATTTGAATTGATTTTTTCAGACAGACAATTCCACCAACAAAAAAAAAAAAAAGTTAGCGACAAAATTACAAGAACATAAAAATAATAAAAAGTTTATTGTTCATTTGGGTCCAGTTCTCTCCTGACATGTACATGAGATCTCTGGTTACTTTCATAAACACGAGGTTTCTATAGATAAAACTTTAATTTAAATATTGTTTTAGAAAGAGAGAGAGATCTCTATTTAAAAAAATATCTAATTAAGGTCACGTCTGAGGTTATACTTGCAGGTTTATTAAATGGATTTTGTTTGTTTCTATTTAGGTAAAACTTCATATTTAGATATGTAAGGTGGCGTTGTTGCTCACGTCGATGAATATGCATGTGTTGATCGTGATTTTATTATAATGTTCTTGTTGGTGGAATTGTCTGTCTGAAAAAACTCATTCAAATAATAAAATAAATAAATAAACTGGCCGTAGATGATGCTTTGTTGTTTGTGAATGTGCTGAATGGTCTCCGCCACCAGATGGCGCTCTAAGTGGGGTCAAGCTGGCTGAACGTTGAGCCTTCGCCCTGATCTGCGGTCTGCAGCCAAATCTAAAGAGGTCCCGTTATCAGACATGGAGGAGGGTGCTGCGGTCGGATGAGACGCAACATTTTACATCTGCCACTTTGAAGCATGGTGGCGGCAGCATCATGCTGTGGGGACGCCCGTTTCCTCCCAGCGGGGCAGATCAGCTGCCACAGACTTAGGAATGCTTCAGACACCAGGTTCTCTAACAGCTCAGGGTACTCCAGCTGCCTGCAACAGGGGAACCTACTATAAATATCACAAAATAAAAAAATCTATTTTGGATAAAACTTGAAAATCTAATGCAGCGTAACCTGTGAAGAACAGTGACTTCCTAACTGAGCAGCTAACTGCTATTAGCAATACAAGCTAACAAAGATCCATTTATCTGCTTCTCATACAAACTACAGCAACATGCTGATGGAGGGACGCCGCAAACTGGCCCATTTACTGAGTTACAAATTGTCAGAAGTTCAAATATATTCATATTTTTTTTTTAATTCATTCACTTTATATGCCAGGCGGCCATATTGGATTTTGAGACAGTAGTTGGTAAGGAGGAGGAACGCCACAAACTCAAACTGCATCGTTCAACCAAGTTTTTTTTTTTTTTTCATAAGACAAACGAAGAAAGTAGAAGACCTGCTGTACTACGATCTTAAAATGCCTATAAAAGGTGCCGATATTTAATCTAATCACTTAGGGGTGACGTGCTATAAAAAAGGTATAAATGTCTTTGGATGGCCTAGTCAAAGCACGGAAGAAAATCCAACTAAAAGTCTGGGAAAACACCTGTTTTCAAGCATTTAGTGTTTCTTTCATGTTCTGTTTTGCGGATAAAAAGCTCATTAATGCGTGTCGTGTTTTTAACGTGACAAAATGTGAAAGGTTTGCATGCAGGCATGAATACTTTTTGCCGGGAACTGTTCTTGACCCGTAGGTTCAAACTTAATGCTCGATAAATCTGGTACTCTGAGCAACTTGTAGTGAACGATAGTTTGTTAAATCAGACCCTGTGCAATCGTACATCCAGATAATTCGTTAGCAAACCGTCAACTCAGGAGGTTACGAACAGAAACGTCTCTTAAAGAAACAAAAACATCACCCAACATGTAAAGGTTTCCAGCGACGCGGCCGCTTTAGTCCGAGTACTGCAGGTCCAAGTCCACCGTGCCGTCCGTCACCACCAGCCGCACCCGCTTGGGCTTGGTGGCCCCCATGGGGTGCGACGTGGGGATGGCTCCGTAGTGTGAGGCGCCCTGGTGTTCCCCGGCCTGGCACTGCTGCGGCATGTCCTTACCGCAGTGTTCGTCCTGACCCCGCAGCCCCCCGAACCCCCCCATGGAGGACGGGTTGGACAGCTGGGGCCCACAGGGCTCCAGGACCAGCCGCCCCTGGGTGCCCGAGGGCTCCATCAGGCAGTGGTAGGTGTAGTTGGCGGGGCCCAGGCCCGGGTAGCCGTCGGCGCCGTCCCTCAGGCCCAGGGTGAGCGAGTGGTCCCCGCTGAAGTTGAGCACGTAGGGGGGCCCCTGGTACCCGTAGGGGAAGGAGGACTGGGTCTTGGGCGCCGGCGTCCCGGGAGGCGTGCCGTGGACCAGCTGGGGGCTGCTGTGCTGGGAGATGGGGGAGAGCGAGGAGGCGTAGCTGAAGTCGTAGGCGTCCTGCTGCGGGTAGCAGGGCGGGTGCTTGTCGGCGCTCTTGTCCAGCTTCAGGCTCTTGTCCTGCGGAGACGAGTAGCAGTCGGAGCCTTTGGCCGGGAAGAAGAAGGTCCTGGGCAGCTCAGAGAAGCTCTTGTATCCCATGGTGGCGTCGCCGCCCTCCGCCTTGTCTGACGCCATCTTGCTTTTGCCAAAAGGATGCAGGGCGGAGGGACCGCCGCTTCGGCCGAACTGCAGGTTGGACCTCGGCGGGTTGCCCGAGGAACCAAGATGGCCGACGTCCTTTCCGAACCCCTGAAAGGGGTTGTTGCTTTTCTGAGACGCGTTGGTCACCATCCTCTCGAAAGCGCCTGGCTTGGCGGCGAGCCGGGACCCGCCGGCGTCCACGGCGTCCTTACACGGCGCGCTGTACAGGTTGGGGGTCTGGCCCCCCCCCTGGAACTTCATGACCCTGTGGATGACCGTGGAGGACTTCTCCTGGAAGTTGAAGGGGCTTTCCGGAGGGTTGGTGCTTTTGGCGGAGAAGAGCGGCGAGGCGAGGAACCTGTTGGACGTCTGAGACGGCGTCACTCTGCCTGCGGTCGGCTGGTTGCTTGGAAACGGCGGCGCCTTCCCGGGGACGCTCATGCGATGGAACGGGCCCTGGGCTTTGAGGCCGACGGGGGCTTTTGATTGGCCGGCGGCGGGCTTGAGGGACGGCTGGCTTAGAGCGGCCGGATTCTGAGACGAGGCGCCGCCGGAGACACGAGGCTTGGTGGCGGCAGACAAAGGCTGCTGGGCTCTCAGGTCGTCCCTGGAGAACCTCATTCCTGGGTTTTTGCTCACGACGCGATCTTTGCTGGCAGCGTCGGCGTTCGCCGCGGCCGAAAACCCAAAGGGGGGGTAGGGCCGGGGGTCTTTGGAGGCGCCGCAGTCCTCCTGCACCGAGTCGCTTTTGGAGGAGACCAAGCCGGGGAAGAACTGCAGGTCCTCGCTGGTGAAGTTGTTGCCCGGACTGGGGGGGCCCAGGTAGGGGGTCTCGGTGGTCCAGGTGTCGGCGGGGCTGTGAGAGAGGGGGCTGCTGAAGGGGTCGGTGGGGGGGTCCAGGGAGCACAGGTCCGAGGGCGAGGACGGCAGCATGTTCTGCTCGAAGCCCAGGCACTGGAAGTCCAGGATGTCGTCGCAGCAGTTGCTGAAGCTGGGCTCGGCGGACAGGATGTTGTCGGCGGCCGGGAACGGCGGCGACTGGGACGGCGTCTGGATCACGGAGCTGGAGGCGCTGGAGCACGCCGCCGCCGTGGGCTTCTCCAGCGTCTGGGACGAACACAGACCCTCAGAGAGCCTGGAGAGGCTGTTGTCGATCTGCTGGAGCGTGTGGCTCAGGCAGGTGGGGGGCGTCTCCACCGGCCCGCCCCCCCGCCGCTGCTGCTTCTCCACTTTCCCCCTCTGCTTCCTGCCTGCGCCGCTCGCCTCCGACCGCTCCGGCGTCGGCTCGGCGTCGGCTCTGCCGTGGTTTACGGGCGAGGACAGGGACAGCGGGGACAGGGACAGGGAGAACGGGGGCGGCTCTGGTCTGGGGGGGCCCGGGTTGCTGCTGAGTCTCTGGTGAGTTTGGCTGAGAAGCGCGGCGTCGCTGAACGCTCTCCTCTGCTTGCCCAGAGCGTGACTGCCGGCTTCCTGCTTGACGTTGGCCTCGGCTGCCGGGACCGGGGGGACGAGTCCCTTCTTGCTGTCCACCTCCCAGATGTCCTCCACCTTCCTGCGCAGCTTTAGGACCGGCAGAGGAAGCCCGTTCGGACCCAGCTCTGCCTCCAGCTTGTGGTGGGACGCGCTCTCAAACAGGCAGCAGCTTTTCAGGAGCCGGTCTTCCACTTTGGTCTCTGGGAGCGTCTCAGCGGCGCCGTTCAGACTCTCCACCTTCTCACACAGCTGACTCAGCAGAGGCTCCAGCTTCTCCTTCGTCTCCGCCTTTTCCAACGAACATTCGCTTTTCTCTGGTTTATTCTGACTAAGCTGGTCCGAGCGGCCGTCAAACGCTGCCACCGGCTTCCTGCCGGCGCCGTCGCTCCTGCCGCCGTCGCTCCTGCGCGTCACGCGCTGCAGCCGGCTGCGTGGCTTGTGGCTGGCCTGAACGTGAGCCTCCATCTCTTGGTTCAGGATGGACACGGAGTCCATGATGGCTTTGAAGGGGTCGCACGTCGACGCGTCCTCGTCGTCCTCCGGCTTCAGCGCCACGCTCTCGCCCTGCACGTCCCACACCTTCCCTCTCCTCCTCTTCAGGCGGATCTTGAAGTCGAAGCCTGCCTTCGTCTCCTCTGAGCTGTTCTCCTCGGGGGACGACGTGTCCATGGCGGTCTGGGTTTCCTGCTGTTGGGTCCTGGGCGCGTCCTCTGCAGGACTTTCACCCTGATCCCTGCAGGCGTCCTCCTCGTCCGGCTGCTCTGACTTGCATCGGCGGACCTTCCTCAGCAGGTGGAGTCGTGGCGACTCGTTGGGTCTGGAGCGCAGCGACCTCTTGACAGACGGCGGTTTCTGGCTCCGCCTCGGGGCCGCCTTGGGTTTTCCGTCCTTCTTGCCTTTGCTGGCGTCCTCTGGACATGCGGGCGGGTTCTGCTCCAGTGCCGGAGGCGACGGCAGCGGAGGCGCGTCCTTCTGGGCCTGATCGGAGGCGAGGCTCTGCTCGGGGTCGATCTCCACGGAGCTGCGGAACGTGCGTTTCTTCAGAGGTATGTTGGACTGCGGGTTGGCGTCCGGCGGCGGCGGCGGCGCTTTAGCGGAAACGGGCGACCTGTGAGGTAGAGAGTTGATGGAGGCGGCCGGCGGCTCGCTGCGCTTGGCGTCGGGCTCCGAGCGCTCGTCGCCCGGGTCCGTCCTGACCGAACCCGGCGGCTCTTCGGTCGGCGCTTCCTTGGCGCTTTGCGTTTTGTCCGGTTTGGGTTTCTGCGGCCGCCGTCTTTTCATGAAGCGGCCTTTGACTGAGCGGCTGCAGCCGTCCTTCACGGCGCCCTGCAGACTCGCCTCTAAGCACGAAGCGTCTTTCCTCAACACGTCCGACAGCAGAACCTTCGCCTGTTTGATGACCACGTCCTCGTGGTTATCGCTCAGACTCCTCTTGCTCTGCTCCGCCACCTTAACCTCTTTCTTCTCCAGGGTTTCTGCACACCGGCTGTTCTGCTGTCCTCTAGTCGCCGCCCTCGACGCCATTTTACATCCAGCTTTGATCGCATTCCCCGCCTTCTGAGCCGGCGTTAGCGGGGCGTCTCTTTTCTGGGCCTGCTGCTCCGTTTGCACCGTTTTTATCTCCATAACTCTGTCGGGGGGATTCTCAGAGACCTCGGCGTTGTGCTCTTCCTGAACAGCTGCTCCGTCTTTGGCCGGGTCGCCGTTGGCGGCGCCGACGTCTGACCTGGAACCCTCTTTTCTCTGCAGACCTCCAGGTTTGGGGCGGGGCCGGCCCTTTCCTCTCCTGGACACCGCACCTTTCTGGTCTTCCTGGGGTTTCTCGGCCTCACAGGGTCGTGGGACCGACAGCCTGGTGAGGTCGACGGTGACGTATTGCCTCAGCGAGATCACTGGATGGTCCACAGTCTTCTCCGCTCCACCCGCCGGACAGCTTTCCACCTGGACCGCTTTCTGCTCCGTGGCTGGACTCTGAGCCGCGGAGCTGCTGCCGGGCTCATCTCGGCTGTTTTTACCTTCAGGCGCCGCTCTCCTTGCGTTCTTGGGTTTCGTGGCGCCGCAGGTTCTGGTCCCCTGAGCGGGCGGACCGGCTGTTGTGGTGTTGGCCAGGTCGGCGCTGCTGGACTCCGTCTTTGTCGGCTGGCTTTTATGAACCGGGTCTCCGGCTCTGGAGCAGTTCTTCCTGTGTGCCGCGTTCACAGGCGTGCCGTTTAACCCGGGTGCAGCGGGTCTGCTCCTTCTACTGACCGGCATGGAGGACTCCACGGTTACGGGCTTCAGCTTCTCCTCCACGGTTACGGGCTTCAGCTTCTCCTCCACGGTTACGGGCTTCAGCTTCTCCTCCACGGTCGTCTTCCTTCGCGTCGAAGCCCTCGGCCTCACCTCCTCCAGCTGCAGCAGCAGCAGCCTCTCTTTGCTTTGGGGATCCTTGCAGTGGAGCAGGAAGTCCAGCGAGTGGCGCCGCACCCTGACGCGCAGCTCCTTCAGCGGGACCTGGGACGGTGGCGGGACGGTGTGGCTCCGCTTCGCCGCCGATCGCCTCTGCTTCTCACGCCTCCACCTCTTGGTTTCGTTTAGTTTGCGGTTCTTCAGCGCGTTTCTCCTCATCTGCTGGGTGAAGGAGTTCCTGGAGGGGATGGCTGGGAATGAAGCAAGGCAGCAATTAGGCAGCTGGACTAAAAACGGCCGTCATGAACTAATATCATTACAACTAGGCTTTTATCCAGGGTGCAATAACTTTACAACTTCTTAATTCACAGCCACATGTGTTGTTGTCCATTGTGCTTAAAGGCATACTATGCAACATTTTTCAGTTAATTAATGTGTTCCATACCGTTTTGGATGATTAAATAAGTCATTTCAGGTCAAACAAAGGTTTTCTCGGCCGCCCTGGGGGTCTGTGGGGGAAATACCGCACTTGCAATTGCAACAGAAGTCTTGCTTTACAGCGAGAACTCCATGTGTTTTTGCCCTGCCATTCACTATATGCACGCGCGAAAGCAACAACAAAGAACCGCGTGTTAACGTCAAATAAGCATGCATGCATATCGAGTTTTATTTTTATTTTTATTATTATTATTATTATAATTTTATTATTTATTTATTATTATTTTTTTTATGTTGGCTAGACGCTACCGCGGCGAGGCGGCTGCGGCTTGGCGAGGCGGTGGCGTCTAGCCAACATAAAAAAAATTAATAAACAATAATAATAATAATAATAATAATAATAAAACTGGCGAGGCGGCTGCCGCGGCCGCCTCGCCAAGATAGCGCTGCGGGAAGCTTGATGTTCATACCTTCACTGTGTTAGTCATTGTTTGTACTGCCGTTTTCTCCACTTTTCGTTGCGTTCGCCTGTCTGCTAAGCTCAAAACAACCGCGCCTGGCTTGATGGAGAAACCAGAACAGCTGAGCATCTTTACGACAGTGAACTTTTACTTTCACCCTCTGGGGGGAGCCTCGCTGGAAAATCAACCCCGGTTGCATAGTATACCTTTAAAGACTTTAACGTGTGTGCATAAGACATTACAGTCATAAATGTGACAAAACGTCTGTCATGAACCAGGAGGAGTCTTTATGAACGTTTATGACTATTAAAAAGTGTTATTCAGTAAATGATGACACTTTTAATGTCACGTTGACAATGTTAATATAAAGTTGTCAGGACAAACGCATTTAAACAATAACCACTTGATGACATTAACTAGTTTTACCTGTTCAGCTTTGCTTGCGGTAAAGGAAAAGATAAACGACTTACTAAAGCGTTTGACAGTATAACAGCATTTAATAGCATATTTAAGTTATATGGCAGAGTAATTTAATGTTAACACATACATCTAAATAACTGTTTCAAGGTTTATAATTAGACCTGCTATGACACATTTAGCAGTTTTAAGGATTCAGAGGTCTTAAACAATGTCAACTTTGCATTAAAAGTGTCATAATTTAGCGACTGAGTCATAAATGTTCATAAAGATTCCCTCAAGTTTACGACAGCGTAACGTCTTTCTGATGCACACGCCTTCAGGTGTTACCCTATCTGCCATTTAAAAGTGTTTTTATCTTATTTTACGTAATGGATTTGCACAGAACAGCCTAAAATGTTAAAAATAAAATACCAAAAATATATTACAAAAAAGAATAATAACTAAAACAGTGTTTCCCAGAGTGTAAAGCTGGTCTTTCACAGCTAAGTAAACTTTTTCCCCCGTATTCTCTGACCAACTATTCTTTAAGGTACAGATAAAGCATAATTTATCTGGCCCATAATTTCTGTGATGCAATTAATCGCATTAATTACAGTAAACATTTAAACCCTGAATCCACTAAACGCGCACACTCCGTCAAATGGAAATCACTGTTTTTAACAAGCAGGCGCTCCTAACTCTGTGGACCTTCCACTGTGGCTCTTAATAACTTTGGCTACAAATTATATTCGTATTATAGTATTTAAATGTAATGCTGGTTTTATGGAATAATTGCTTTTAATTTTCACAACAGAATGATGCTAAAAGTGCCAGTAATATTTAATTTTAAAATCAATATTTTTTCATTCTGTTGGAAACTATGATTTTTTTTACATCATTATCCACAAATATCAACATCCCGTCCATCTTCTTTTTTTAAACCTCAAAATAACAAAGGGCGTTTCTTTAACCATGACAACATGTTTCCTACAGTAGATGGGTCTTTTTTCCTTTGGCACAATCTGAGAGGTTTCACTTTGTTTTGTGTCTATATATTAATATGCATTTTATATTTAATCCTTTATATTTTATAACTGCATTGTATTTTATGATTGTGTACAGCACTTTGGTCCTGTTGGTGTATAAAGTGCTTCATAAATAAAGTTGGTATGGTAGATCTTTGTCAAAAATTATAACGTGTCTTCTTTCAAAAGGCAACATTTGTGGTTCTGAACGAGTTTAATTCAGGTGGACTGGAGGAAAAATGGCTCTTTAGACTATAAACGTTGCAGAGCCCTGTCCTAACTAAAGGCTGCCTGCATCATACCTGCAGACACGAGTCCACAGGCAGAAAGTTTGGGAAACCTGGTAGATTGGTATGAAGGAAACATCCACAGACAAGTTAATTTTTCAGCATTTCACCATAAAATACCATACATCTAAAAAACGTGTTGCCAATCGTGCGTCTTTTGAACCCGTTGGGCTCGAAATGTTATGAAAAGCAGCATAAATTTTAACAACCCACCCATAACATTTTGTGATTTGTATCAAAATAGTTGTCATCATGTAGAAGTTTTTATTTTTCTGCCACATTTTAATAAAATGACACCTTCTAGCACTCATTTTATTAGTTAATTTATTACGAAATTTGTGGAATCTGTGGAACTTGATTAATAATCTCTGGTTAATCAAGTTTCTCTATGAAGTGGTCAATGCCTCTAATGATGAGATCTGCTGATCAAAATGTTTCATGGACAGAGAAATGTTAATCACAGTCAAATATGTCTGCTGGGGATAATATATGTTCATTATTTAATATAAATACAGAAACAAAGTGGAGGAATAAAAATGATTTAGATGGTTTTTCCCATCATGTTGCATTTATTGTCTTTATTATAGCTACTCCAACACTTAATTAGTGTTTTAATTTATTGTTGATTAGTCTATGAGGGTTAGCGATGATCAGAGTGAGCTCACAGGTTTGCCTTTATGAGAGTTTAAAAGCAAGTCAGTGAAAAACCAAACAGATAGTAAAGACGTCTCTGGGCTGCCGGGGACTAATTTTAGTCACTGAGCCGCAAAAAATGGGATATTATGAGAGAAATATTTGTTCACGTTAAGTTTCCAGAACTTTGCCCTCTGGTTGCATTGGATCCTGGCATGAAATGTGTTGTTAGCTGCTGAGGTGAAGATCAGAGTCCACGAGGAAAACGAACTCCCCGCTGATCTGAGCACAGCTGCAGGGACCTCAGAGGAAAACAGGATGGAGCACAGAGGGAAGGAAGAAAGGATGGAGCAGAGGGAAGGAAGGAAGGAGGGAGCACAGAGGGAAGGAAGGAAGGATGGAGCACAGAGGGAAGGAAGAAAGGATGGAGCACAGAGGGAAGGAAGAAAGGATGGAGCACAGAGGGAAGGAAGAAAGGAGGGAGCCCAGAGGGAAGGAAGAAAGGAGGGAGCACAGAGGGAAGGAAGGAAGGATGGAGCCCAGAGGGAAGGAAGGAAGGATGGAGCCCAGAGGGAAGGAAGAAAGGAGGGAGCACAGAGGGAAGGAAGGAAGGATGGAGCACAGAGGGAAGGAAGAAAGGATGGAGCACAGAGGGAAGGAAGAAAGGAAGGAGCACAGAGGGAAGGAAGAAAGGATGGAGCACAGAGGGAAGGAAGGAAGGATGGAGCACAGAGGGAAGGAAGAAAGGAGGGAGCACAGAGGGAAGGAAGGAAGGATGGAGCACAGAGGGAAGGAAGAAAGGATGGAGCACAGAGGGAAGGAAGAAAGGAAGGAGCACAGAGGGAAGGAAGAAAGGATGGAGCACAGAGGGAAGGAAGGAAGGATGGAGCACAGAGGGAAGGAAGAAAGGATGGAGCACAGAGGGAAGGAAGGAAGGATGGAGCACAGAGGGAAGGAAGAAAGGATGGAGCACAGAGGGAAGGAAGAAAGGAGGGAGCACAGAGGGAAGGAAGGAAGGAGGGAGCACAGAGGGAAGGAAGAAAGGATGGAGCAGAGGGAAGGAATGAAGGAGGGAGGACAGAGGGAAGGAAGAAAGGATGGAGCACAGAGGGAAGGAAGAAAGGATGGAGCACAGAGGGAAGGAAGAAAGGATGAAGCAGAGGGAAGGAAGGAAGGATGGAGCACAGAGGGAAGGAAGAAAGGATGAAGCAGAGGGAAGGAAGGAAGGATGGAGCACAGAGGGAAGGAAGAAAGGATGGAGCACAGAGGGAAGGAAGAAAGGATGGAGCACAGAGGGAAGGAAGAAAGGATGAAGCAGAGGGAAGGAAGAAAGGGTGGAGCACAGAGGGAAGGAAGAAAGGATGGAGCACAGAGGGAAGGAAGAAAGGATGAAGCAGAGGGAAGGAAGAAAGGATGGAGCACAGAGGGAAGGAAGAAAGGATGGAGCACAGAGGGAAGGAAGAAAGGAGGGAGCACAGAGGGAAGGAAGAAAGGATGAAGCAGAGGGAAGGAAGAAAGGATGGAGCACAGAGGGAAGGAAGAAAGGAGGGAGCAGAGAGGGAAGGAAGAAAGGATGGAGCACAGAGGGAAGGAAGAAAGGATGGAGCACAGAGGGAAGGAAGAAAGGATGAAGCAGAGGGCAGAGGGAAGGAAGAAAGGATGGAGCACAGAGGGAAGGAAGGAAGGATGGAGCACAGAGGGAAGGAAGAAAGGATGGAGCACAGAGGGAAGGAAGAAAGGATGGAGCACAGAGGGAAGGAAGAAAGGATGGAGCACAGAGGGAAGGAAGGAAGGATGGAGCACAGAGGGAAGGAAGAAAGGATGGAGCACAGAGGGAAGGAAGAAAGGATGGAGCACAGAGGGAAGGAAGAAAGGATGAAGCACAGAGGGAAGGAAGAAAGGATGAAGCACAGAGGGAAGGAAGAAAGGATGGAGCAGAGGGAAGGAAGAAAGGAGGGAGGACAGAGGGAAGGAAGAAAGGATGGAGCACAGAGGGAAGGAAGAAAGGATGGAGCAGAGGGAAGGAATGAAGGAGGGAGGACAGAGGGAAGGAAGAAAGGATGGAGCACAGAGGGAAGGAAGGAAGGATGGAGCACAGAGGGAAGGAAGGAAGGATGGAGCACAGAGGGAAGGAAGGAAGGAGGGAGCACAGAGGGAAGGAAGGAAGGAGGGAGCACAGAGGGAAGGAAGAAAGGAGGGAGCACAGAGGGAAGGAAGAAAGGATGGAGCACAGAGGGAAGGAAGAAAGGAGGGAGCACAGAGGGAAGGAAGAAAGGATGGAGCACAGAGGGAAGGAAGAAAGGATGGAGCACAGAGGGAAGGAAGAAAGGATGGAGCACAGAGGGAAGGAATGAAGGAGGGAGGACAGAGGGAAGGAAGAAAGGATGGAGCACAGAGGGAAGGAAGAAAGGATGGAGCACAGAGGGAAGGAAGGAAGGATGGAGCACAGAGGGAAGGAAGAAAGGATGGAGCACAGAGGGAAGGAAGAAAGGATGGAGCACAGAGGGAAGGAAGGAAGGATGGAGCACAGAGGGAAGGAAGAAAGGATGGAGCAGAGGGAAGGAAGAAAGGATGAAGCACAGAGGGAAGGAAGAAAGGATGGAGCACAGAGGGAAGGAAGAAAGGATGGAGCAGAGGGAAGGAAGAAAGGATGGAGCACAGAGGGAAGGAAGAAAGGATGGAGCAGAGGGAAGGAAGAAAGGAGGGAGGACAGAGGGAAGGAAGAAAGGATGGAGCACAGAGGGAAGGAAGAAAGGATGGAGCAGAGGGAAGGAAGAAAGGATGGAGCAGAGGGAAGGAATGAAGGAGGGAGGACAGAGGGAAGGAAGAAAGGATGGAGCACAGAGGGAAGGAAGGAAGGATGGAGCACAGAGGGAAGGAAGGAAGGATGGAGCACAGAGGGAAGGAAGAAAGGATGGAGCACAGAGGGAAGGAAGGAAGGATGGAGCACAGAGGGAAGGAAGAAAGGATGGAGCACAGAGGGAAGGAAGAAAGGAGGGATGAGGATGGATGGATGAAGGACAGGAGGCAGGCCAGACGAAGGAACGCAGGAAAAAAAAGGAGGATAGACTGCAAAAAGGGAACTAAAACTAATTTAAAAATTCTTGAAATTAGTGTATTTTTCCTTGATTTGAGGAGCTAAATAAAACTATCTGCTGATGGAATGAGTATTCTACCCCTAAAATAATATAATTAGATATCCTGCACTTGAAATAAGATGATGGAGATGAATTGTTTCTATTTCAAGTGCAAAAATCTTATTCCATTGGCAAATAGTCTTATTTAGCTGCTCTAATCAAAGACAAATACACTGATTTCAAGAAAATATTTACTTACTTTCAGTTCCCTTTGTGTAGTGTAGATAACTGATTATGGGCAAGTTTGGTGAAGGAAAGAAATAAGTATGAAGGGAGAGTGGAAGAAAGGAGGGAGGAAAGGAGGGAAGGAAGTTAGGATACATGAAGCAATGGAGGAGGGATAAATGAAGGAGGGAAGGAAGAAAGGGTGGAGGAATAAATGATAAGGAAGGAGAGAGGAAGGATGAATGAATGCTAGAGGAATGGAGAAAGGTAGGGTGGAGTAAGGAAGGACAGAGGAAAGAACACAGAAAGGAAGGAAGGAAGAAGGAAGGATGGAGTTTTTCTATCCTCCAGCGAATAATAAAAGTGAAACAAACTTAAGCTTCTGATTAACCGTCAGCGTTGAGTGAATGATGGTGAATAAGCTCAAAGCGTCTCCGCCTCCAGACGCCTCTCACCTCAAAGCTGCTTTAAAAAACGACGGTTCACCATAAAGACGCTTTGCACGGAGAAAAGTAACAAAAAAACTAGATTTTAGCACCTGAAGCGGCTCTTTTAGTTCCTCCTGACAGGCCGGTTAACGTTTTGTAATATTAAACTAAACGGAGGAGCTGGGACGGTAAAATCTGGAAGGATTTTTAGATTATTAGATGTAAAACTCTTAAGGCAGCCTGGATCTGATGGATAATGAACCTGTGGTCACCTGAGAAGATGGCAGCGTGGATGCCGGGCGCGGCGGGCCTGGCAGCCAGGTGGCCTTTCTCCCTGTGATGACGAAGGTAGCGCTCCCTCAGGCGGTACTTCTGGCCCACCGCCTCCTTTGTCTCCTCGCACTCAGGCAGCTTCCCTCTGTGCCTGAAGTGGCCCTCTCCATTCCTAAACAGGCGCAGCAACACAGGCCCTCATGAAGGAAACGCGAGCCGGCTGACAGACAATGGCGGGCGGCTTAGCGGACGCACCTCTCGCAGGTGCAGCATTCACACATTTCGTTGCCTTCGCCGAAGAAGCTGGCGCCGTAGTAACACGTGATCTCCTCCCCAGGCGAGATGGGCCGGATCACCTCCACACACGCCATGTTTTTCTCACCGGGGAGAAACTTGGCAGGTGCAGAAGAGGAGAGATTAGACAAAGGTTGGAGGGCCCCAGAGGCCCCAGAGGGCCCCAGGGGGCCCCAGAGGGCCCGACGGCAGCAGAGGTGTCAGAAAACAGACAAACGGCACAAATCTGGGACTGAAGGGAGCAGCTCAGCGTTTGTTACCTTGCAGTTGGGTTTGCAGTCTTCAGTCCAGGACAGAGACGACGAGAGAGAGAGATGAAACAGAGTTTAGATTAGAAATGGAACAAAAACAAACCACAGAGCCGTTCTAAGGACAAACAGACACAGATCTCAGAGTTAATCAGAAGAGCCGGCGGTTAACGAGGTAACGAGGTAACGAGGTCCGGCGGGCCGAGCTGACGACGCATCGATTCTGGAGGCTGCAGACGGCAGGAGGTCGCGGTGGTGGGCCTTATGTGGAGCGTTTAAAAAGGTCAGAGCAACGATCCGTTTCCAACAACATGACAGCGCACAGCCACTTTAAGGCCACACATCTGCCTCAGGATGCGTTCAGGGTCACGTTCACACTGTGGGATCTTTGGCTACCTGCAGGCTCCAACCGACCAGGGGCGGAGAATTTCTGGAGAAACGGTTAGCAACGCTCCGATTAACTGGCCTGTTAATTAAACATCTGTTTAATTAACAGGCCGGTTAATTAACCGTTTATTAGACGCAGTAAACTGGACGCAGCCCCCGCCTGTTCTTGGTCAGGTGGGTCGGGTCTGACGCATAAGGGAGGAAAATCTTGCAGTCATGGGCCAGAGGACGATTCCTCCGCCTGGAAGTGTCTGTGGCCGTCAGATGGATAGGGAGCGCGGCGTTTGTAGTAACCGTGGGAAAAACAAGCCATCGTGACGAGAAATTAACAACGTCTGATGATAAAAGCTGCTCTGCTCGGCTGCTAGAAGCCGTCCTCCTCACTCCATCAGCTCAGCAGGAAACCTGCACTGATCAGCTAAAAGGTTTTAGTCCAGTCAATATTAGTGTTAAGTTTGATTTTTAGCCTCCAACAGATTTAAGGTCCAACAGACAAAACTGTTGTCACAATAAATTCCACAAAATGCCAAAATAAGACTTTTAAGTCTCAACTGGCCATTTTTAAAGCTAGTTAGCGAGCTACGAGGCTGCAGGCTCTACTGGAGCACCGAACCCGACTAACCAACTAAAATCAGCTCATTGAGTGTCAGAACGACGTATTTTCTCTTTAGTCTGTGTGTCAGATTTAAAATGTGACTTTAGGCGACAATTTTTACACCCAATAATCAGTTTTATTTTCTCAAGCAGCAGCAGGATTAATTGTGGCTTCATTTTGTTTCAATTAAAGCGCCGTAAAACCTTCAAGCGTCTGAACTTTCTGCACCAGAGCTGATCAGAAGACGTCAAAACAGAGAACAAAAAAAAAACCTCTCATAGCATCAGAAGGCACGCAGAAACGACAGTTTCCTCCATGTGGAAACAGAAGCAAATGTAATAAAGCATCAGAATATAAATTTCCAGTAGCTGCGGGGCGCTGCAGACGGTGCGGCGGTGAAGCCCGGCTCACCGTGGTTGATGAAGGCTGCGGGTCCGAGCCACAGCTGAGCGCAGCGTTTGCGTGTGGAGTACATGACGCTGAAGTCGTTGACCCCCGCCCGCAGCACGGCGCTGTCAGCGGGGCTCAGCTCTGCGATGCAGCCCAGGAGGACCTCCACGCGCTCGCCAACAAACCTGCAGAGCACACAGAGCTGCGGTGAGACGCGGCGCGGCGGCTGCGGCAGCGGCTAGCAGGAAGACTCCTCACCAGTGCCTGGTGGCCGTTATCTTGGCTCCGTTGGTCTCTGACGAGTATCTGTCACACGACTCGATCTTGATCCCACTGTCCAGCAGGAAGGCACTGAGGTAGCGGTAGACCTGCAGACACAGAAGACCACAGATGACCAGTTAGTGCATTAAAACCAGCAGATATGGAGAAAGCTGCATGAGGAACTCTGTATAAATGAATCAGCTTCTAAACACGCGATGCCTTCATGTTCTCTGTTACATCACAGCTGTATTCATGCTCAGCGTCTAAGCAGCCGCTGCAGAGTCCTGCTAAGGCCCTGAACATCTGATCCACGCAGGCAGACGCACGTCTTCTCACCACGCCCCGACACACATTAGATGATTATCTTGTGGCTAAATTGCCTTTAGGCGAGAGCGTGGCCTCTTCACCAGTTTACCCACATCTTATCAGTTTCTATTTCCAGTTTATACCGATGTAGCCAAACCCAGTGAGCCTGGCTTTGTATCAAAGTCCGTCCATCGTTTCTGCAGATAAACTTCATGTCACACCTCGTCTCTAGACGCTTTGATTGAACAGCCAACCTGCTGCTGGGGCCGTTTTTAGGCCCGTTATTGTGAGCGGGTCGCCATGACGGCCGCACTCCTCGCCTCGCCTGCTACAGAGAAACCACACGCAGCCCATGACAGCAGAGACAGACCGGCGCTTCACTGCGAGATGTGTTTGTGGCTCTGACCGTGTGAACAAAGCCCCACATGTGAGAGGAAAACACGCTGAATATAGACGGGTGGGTGCGTGAGCGAACGCCATTAACGTCTGCATGGAGATCCGCTTACACACAGAGACAACGCTGCACACATGTCCACATTTATCAAGACTGCAAATGGGATTTTATTCCAGCAGATTAGAGTTCCTGATGTTCTCCTAAAACGCGTTTACAGGCCGCGGGTTCATGGAATCGAGAAACAACACAACGCTGGAGATAATTGGGATTCATCAGTGTTATAAATCCATTATTTTTACTCCTGCATCCTTTGCACCACTGCATTACTGTCTCAATGCGTCCGCTTGTTTATAGTGTTTGGTTTTTTACTGCGTAATTCTCTAAGTAAGCGGGTGGTTAAACAATCCAGTCAGGTTCCTGGCAAACTAAACTGATTCTGATATCTCCAATATTTAGAGCTAACTGAACAAATCTGGACCTCACACTGAATCATTGCATTTAATTTGTCTGCAGAATGTGGAAAACATGCAGTTTTAGTGTCTTGGTGGTTTGTCATGTAAACCACAGATCCAGGTTCACCCCCTGATAAAATCAGCTGTGAAACAGCCATTTAATAAAAATAAAACACTTATCTGTAGGGTTTCCCATTAGTGACTCATAAACCCAAAGCATCAGTGAGTTTATGAGGCAAAACAAATATAAAATATATCATTTAAATTTAAATGATAAGCCTGATTTTAGACCGTTTTCATGAAGATAACAGACTCAGAGGAGAGAAATCCTCCTCCTGTTCCCTGTGTGTCAGATTTCGTAGATGTGCAGCAGGACGGCGGTGCCTACATGTTGTCTCAGCAGCTCCTGCCGGTGGCTCCCCAGAGCGTTGAAGTAATCCCCGGCCAGCTCGCCCACAGTCAGAGCCTCGAACGTGGCGTTGAAGTCGTGCGTTCGCTGGAAGCGCAGCAGCTTCTCTTTGAGCACGCCCCAGCGTCTGATCTCTGGAGCCGGACTGAAAGGCAGACAAATCACAACCAGTGAACACAAACAGAAACGGCTGCAATGGTTTAGATCCTTAACGTTTGCTACAAATCACGGGAAAATGTAAATGAACCCCTGGTGACGGTGTGAAAGAAACAGCCAGATGTCACGATTAAAGCTCAGCGGGCAAAAAGCTCCAGGCGGCGATATTTCACCTATCAAACAACTATTTTACAAATGTAGCTGGATTCTGGTCTTTTTAACCATCATGTGAAAGGAGGCACCACCAACTCTTTCTCCGCCTCTTCCAGCGGCGGTCTGGTTTGTCGCTTTAACTTGGAACCAGCTTAATAATCATCTTTATTGTCACTGCAACCTACGTACCACTGACATGTGTCCTCTACATTTAACCCTCCCTTAAGGAGCAGGGGGCCGTCACTGTGAGGCGCCAGAGAGCATTGTGGGGGGCTTGCTCAGGGAGCCAGGGGCAGTCTGTGGGAGAGGAACCAGCAACCCTGCAGCCTCTCCAGGACACCAGCGGCCATCTTTCTAACCGACTGTCCACCACGACCAACACTTGTGTTACATTAGATCCTAACAGGCAGTCTGTGATGGTTAGAGTCAATATGTGAGGAGGAGGAACTGATCACATGCAGAAGTTATGCAACTATTACAGATAAAATGAGTCAAAGTCTGGTTCCCTCTGAAATAAGCTGACAATCTGCGCAGGTATACAGCTATTACTATTATTATTATAGCATATTAATACTACGTTTGTAACATTTGTGCCATAGAAAACAGAATAATGCAACAGGCACAATCTCATAATATTGTTGCATGTTTTAACAACGCAGTAATATTACCGACAACCGCGATCAGACAGCTAAATAAAAATGCTACACAGCAGCCAGTTTAAACTTTCTGGCTCCATAAAGGACTTTTAGAAGCAGGGAGGCACGATATATCGACATTAACATCTGTATCGGCCAATATTAGTCATTCTTTAATATATTCGTATCGGTCCGATGTGTAGAACCAAAGTTTATTTCCATCTAGGGATTTTGGCCCGTGACAGTGATGCATTAAAGCCAGGATTGTTTTTTGTTTTAATGAAGCAGAGATGCAACATCAGTAGTGTGTGGAAAGAAGAAATATGAAAAGCAGCGTCTAAGTCTAGACTATAACACACATTAGAAATATCTGTTGCCCTAGTTTTCAGTCGGTGCAAAAACAAAATCATCCCAGAAACGTTTATATATATATATATATATATATATATATATATATATATATATATATATATATATATATATATATATATATATATATATATATATATATACACACACATAATACATACACACATCGGTTAACGGACGTAAAAGCAATATTAATATTGGCCCAAACTTTCATGACGGTGCATCCCTAATTACAAGTTAATTAACTTGAATTTATTCTTGCTAGAAGGCAGAATATTCATCACAGTTGATGTTTAAGTGAAATATCAAGAGCATATTGTTTACTTATATTTAAGTGATTTTGGTTCACAACTTTTAACAGACATAAAGCCACATAAATTACACCAGGGGTCCCCAAACTCTTCAACCTGCAACCCCCATAATTACAGCGCAGGAGACTGGGGGGGTCCCCATTTTGACAAGTGGGACTTTTTTATGATAGTAATGTTGAAAATTCTAAGAATAAACTCACATTTTTGTAAGAACTCGACAGTCACACTATTAAGGACATACTAAATCTCACGTGACCCCCCCCCACACACACACAAACAAACACACACACTTTGGGAAGCCCTGCATTCCTCCATGATTCCAGGTGTAGCTCCACTCATTATTAAAGCAACACACACATGATGTGGGTGTCATGTGAACCCCCCCCATGCAGGTTTTAAGCGTGCAGAGCAAAGCAGAGGCGGCTCGGATTACCTGATGTTCATCTTATGGGTGCTGAAGCCCAGCAGAGGGTCCAGCACCAAGCTGGTGGCCAGGTCATCCGTCTCACACAACTCCTTCACACTCATTCTAGTGCAGCCGTCCATCGCCTCCCACCATCAGCATGCTGCAATCACACGACTCGCAGTAAGACAACAACAAGAGAACAAACACAGCCAGGATGGTTCTCCCGGCGCGTCTCTGCACGGAACACCACGCTGCGTGGATCATGCGCCAAAACGCGGCGGCACACCGAGCCTCACGTCCGCCTTGCTTGACGTGAACGTTCGCTGCGCGCAGCAGCGGCATAAAAAACAAGGTCACCAGCGTCCGGTTGGTGTCCGCGGCGGCTCCGCGGAGCTCGCCGTGTTCTGGCCGGAGGAGGGAGGAGGCTGTGCGCTCGGCGGCCTGCGAGCTAACGGCACATCACCGCATCACACAGCCGACAAACACCCCCCGTAACGTGGCTCCACGTTTAAAACGGCCTCCCCCGCTTAGAGACGCGGAGTCACATACACACCTGGGAGCCTTTTTTTCCTGCTGAGGTCAGCGAAAGTAGCGTCGGGCAGGCAAGTAACGGCCTGGGAGAGAAAGTTAGCCTAGCAACATAAAGTGGCTAGCTTTCCGCCGATCAGCTGCAAACGAAAATGGAGTCCGCTCGCCGCTCCGCGTACTAGCTGGCCGCGCGGCGATAGTGGAATAAATCCCGGCGTGAATTCCCAAAAGTACACGCGCCACACATGCCAGTGTGACGGGACGGCTTGTTTTAAAACGCGTTGCAAATTAGCTTTTGAAAAGATCGCCTAAAAGTTGATGAGAAACCTCCAGCGCAACCGAACTACTGATGGCCACGCCCACAGGCTTTCCCTATTGGCTGAGGTCCACAGGGTTCATGCAGGGGAGAACGTTTCGGGCCTTCTCATTGGTCGAATCGTCAGCAGGCGTTCCCGCCCATGCTCGGCGGTAGTGGGACCGCTTCTGGAACGAGCGAGATGTAGTGACGGGAATTCCGTATGTTTACTGAGATACAACTCATCTGGCTTCGTTCTTTGCAAAGAACCGAATCATCCGGCTCCCTTTGCGCTTCTTTCTTTTTGCTGTTTTACTATCCCCCATGTTTCTACTGCAGGAATCAAATTGTAGAATGTTCCCTCGAAAACAATGAATACTACTAGTTTAGGACTGGAGCATTGTTATGTTCTGTTGACTTTAAATTATAAAACACGAGTTTGAAATTGTGTCTGCAAACAAAACATTCAAATCCAGCCGCTCGTAGTGTTTGTTTTTTTCAGTGTTTATGTCCAAACACATCCATAACATCAGTCAACCTTAGTCGGGATGGAACTGATTCAAATGTCAGAGTGAAAACACAAACTAAAGCCGGTTTTTAAAAGGGATTTGAGTTTATATCGTTTCAGTCTCATACAGTTTTGCTCTTTTTTCCTGACTTGAACACCTTTCCTCTGATTCTCTTTCCCCCAAACACACACACAGCAGTCCGGATCACCACAGATCACTAAAAGATGGGCTTTCCACCAAGTTTTAATGGTCAGTTCTTGGCTTTATTACCATAACTGCTATGAAAAATATGAGATTAATGTTGCATTGCTCTAATTTCACATCACTTGATCTCATTTTGGAGTCTGCAGTTGCAGTGGGCAGACATTTGACTCCCATTTAGGGACATGAGAGGACATGTAAACGACCCAATTTGGACCATTTGGATTAATTTGGTAGCCTATATGTGAATAAAGCTGATATTGCTATGTAACTACTTAATGAATGTCTTTGCACACATTTGATTCCTAATATCCTATCGAGTGTAAAGCTAGTGTCTAAATACGGCTCAGGCGCTATCAGCAGCCCCTGACCGCAGCAAAAATTATACACATTTGTCCCACCAGCAAATGAAGCTGAAGCAGATGGACATTTTTCTTTGTATATATTTGTTTATTCATACGTTTCAGTTCAACAACCAACAACAAACATGGACGTGGATATTAAATTAACATTTAAAGAAAAATAATGGAATGAAATTAAGAGAGAAAAAAGGAGAAGAAAGAAAACTAGCTGGGCGTGTGCCATTGTTGAAACTACTTGTGCTTCTCTTTTACCAACATTTCAGTAAGAACGAGAAAGGTAGCATGTTGTAAAGTCATATACCCAGAATCAGGAGGTCCTGTTGAGCAAGTAAATCCAGAAATGGCTGCCAGATCTTTTGAAAAGACTTGGGCTTGTACATCATACCTGAGTGTCTCCATGTGTAATACCACCATCAACTCTGAGACATTCCTTAAATCCTTAAATGTTTCTGCTTTCCACAACTTAAAACCAGTCTCTTATCACTCCATACTCTGTATTGAAAAACTACATTTAGTAAGAGTCCAAACAGAGCAATATTGGGACCTGGCTTAAATGCGCAATTTTTGAGAACCTGTTAAATATGTCACACCAGAAACTGTACAACTTTGGGCATGTCCAGATTAGGTGGCAGACTTACATCGATCACATAAAGGAGAAATATTGTAGGTTATAATTAATGTCATTTAGTTTCAGAACAATGAAGTCTGTTTATTACCTTAAACTGGATTAACTGGTGTCTCACATTCACAGAGCAATGGCCGTATTCTGCTGATGGACATTTTTGTAATTGTTTTAGGATAAGATTTTCAATTATAAATTTACATATTTCCATAAATAAAACATTTTAGTCAAAGGAGAAATTTGTCTTAGTCTCCCATCTTCCTCCTGACCAGGACTGTCCAAAGGTTCAACATCTCTGCTACTTTTCTTTTGTCAGCAATGTTTGTTTTGTTTTTTGCTTTCATTTTAATATGAAAGTAATTAGGATCACAGACATCCAGCAACATGTTGCTACAAAACAGACACCTATTAAATTTGTATAAATACAGAAAGGGTTTTTGAGAAAGTTTTTTTAATCTCACATTTGTTGATGGGAAATTACTAAAACATAAAAAAAACAAGAACAGAAGAAAAACATCTTCCCCCAAAAAGTTAGGAAATTGTCGACTTTTCTTTTATTAAGGCAGATTTGGACTTTCAATAAATAAATATGTTTTTTCTCTGCTTCATTTCCTTTATATGTTACATTTATAATTAATTGCTGAGCAGGTAAAATAAAAGAATTCACAGTAAATCTTGCTCTTAATTTGAAAATAAAAAGAACAACATAAATTATGCTTGCATAAGTTTGGTGATTTTTGTCTTATTAAAAGCAGCAGGATGCAGAGGAGCCAGCACATCCAGCTGGCTCCTGACGCAGCACCAAGGCTTCTGCTGGAAAGCATCCTAATGTTTTACACAAACAGGGAAACAGATCCCAGTTTACACAGGTTACCAGCTAAACCATCCTATCATCTCTCCATCTGGAGATTCTTTTACTGTTAATTAAATAATTAAGACCTGAGCTGTTTGTACTTGACATGTACTTGTTTTCATGCTGACACTGGTGCCACTTGGCCACGGTTCAGCCTGCTGTGGTCGTTTGTCAGGAATTCAGTCTCCAGTGGTGTGGACAAGTTTCAACTGGAAAACAATCCAAAGTGGTGCCTCTGTATATCCTGAAGTACTTCAAGTATTTGACTTCCTACAAACAGGAAGCTGCTGTGACTGCATGGAGTGGGGTAAGCCCAGCTACTACCGCAGCAATCTCTTTTAAACAGGAGTATTAATGCAACAAATGCCGCTGGAAACCCCTTCTGAAACTGCATCCTCGTTAATCAATTAGCCATTGTGGATAAGGAGAAAGTTTATGTTGGCAGACAACTGACAGCGGTTCCTGTTCAGAACAGACTTGCTTTAAGAATCCCACTAAGTCAAGCACCATTATATTGATAAATAGATTAATAAGGACAGGATAAAGTCATTTAATGCTCACGGTTCACACTGACGGGTATCTGCCGAGCCAAATGGGGTAAACTGATCCTTTAACTTTCTTCAAATTTTGCCACGTTACAAACGTGAGCTTGAATGCATTTTTTTTGTGACACATAACTGTAAAGCTTGTGATCAAACACCTTTCCTGTGATACCCCAGAACAAAACCCAGAGCAAACAATCGTTATCAGAAATCACCAAATCAGCCAATGGGATCTCATCGTCTGCACTTCATTTCAGCGGTGCATGAAGCAACATCCCCGTCACAGCACAGCGGTGGCAGCATCATGCTGTGGGGTTGGTCTTCTTCTGCAGGAACAAGGAAGTCGGCCGGACTTAAGAGGAAGTAGGATGGAGAGTTCAGGAGGAAAATGCATCAGAGGCTTAAAGCTCAGGCGCTTCAGTCAAAGTCAAGAGAAATCCAACAGAAAGCGTCTATTTTTAAGTCCTGCACTGACTAACAGTCACTTCCAACCTGACAGAGTTGGTATGGATTTTTTTTAAGAAAATGCTGGATGACTTGGACAAAGCCACATCTGTCTGTGAATGTTTTGCCTTTTGGGGATTTTATAAAGCTATTATATTTTTATTTTTTGAATTTTCGGTTTTAGACTTGTTTAAAATTTAGTTTGGTTGTTTAAAAACTTGTTGGCTTTGCTGCCATCTTGTCCAGGGTGCTCTTGGAAAAGAGATTTTTGATCTCAATGACGCTTTCTTGGTGAAATAAAGGTTAAATTAAACAGAATTGCAGAAGATTGTGCAAAGATTTTTGTCACTAAGCGTGCAATTCTGGTTGAGACACAGTCCTAAACACTTCCAGCCGTAATCGCCACACCTTTCAGGGGTTTATTTGAAAAATAAAACACTCAGTTTGTTTTTCTATCGTATAAAATTAGCATCATATACATATAGCTTGATAAAACGAGTAAACGCTTAAGGGGTATGAATACTTTAGCAAACCACTCAACACTTTTTACGTTTAATCCGACATGAAGGTGCACAGACGACCCAAACACAAATGTACAAATTCTATATTTATTTCTACTTTGAAGCAGAGATGAAAACAAAAAGACATACAAATAAAAATACCATTAATAGCTATTTTCTTCTTATCTAATCTTAATTATAGTAATTGTATTGAACCTAAAACTACCCAGCAACAGTGCATGGTGCAAAAAACATCCCTGATTGATTAAAAAGATCCTATAATGAGCTTTCATCAACTGAATGTCACAGAAAAGGATATCTATTAAAATAAAAAAAATATTGTAAAGCAGATTATTGGCGGTTTTAAGCATAAACAGAAAAGGTGAAGGTTGCTGCTGGAAGCTGCGGTTTGTACAGCTATGAAAACCAAAAAAATAAAAACCGTGGAAGTGGACGTAAAGTTCTGCAGGCTTGATAAAATCGTTTGGTTACTTTAACACGGATGAGCCTCACATTGGATCAGAGCTTTATAAACTGAAACCTGCAGCTATAACCCCCCCCCCCCCCCCCCATGTTACTCACAGCGGGCCAGATTGTTTAAACGGGCTCATTTTGGGTCAGCGGTTCGGTTCATGCTGCCAGATCTGCTCTGCCTGCATGTTAATTAAAATTTCACTTCCTGAGTTGGTGTTGGATGAAAATAGAACATGTGCACAAACTGCAGTCTGGGGGGGGGGGGGGGGGGACTTCTCAGGCACAAATCAAAAAGGTTGTAATAGATCAAGTCGGTTAGATGACCTTACAGAGCGGCAGAATAAACTGTAAAACAATCAGAAAAACTAAACCAAGCTTCTTTTTGTTTAACTGTCCAGTCTCTCATCCTTGTTGCCCCGCTGTCAGCCTGACTGAAAAGCTTTTTGTTGTTTTTACAGAAAGCTGCAGGTTTTCCATCTAAACAGCAGCGATGGGCAGGAGGACAGAGATTTCCCCTGAAGACCGTTACAGCTTCCTGTATGGTCAGATAAACACAGCGGGGCCTTTTAGGGACAGAAATACCAGCAATACATCGTCTCAAGGTCACAGCTCATTTGTTTCAGTTATTTGATTATATACAACTTTTATTCTGTTTCCTTTGCGTATGGCTCTTTTCCCGTAGGACACACAGAACTGGGAACGCAGCCATTTTTCCTTTATTGGTCATGAAGCTTGCTCTACATGGCACAGACGAGGTTTTAATTGCTTAAATATAAAAAGAATCTTACTTTGCTTCTAACTTCAGGCTACAGAGTCATTAAGAGTACCTTAAAAATACATTATTCTGGTTATGAGCGTTTTACGCGCACTCTGAAAGGCTCAGACTCTAAAAACAGGATTTGCCTGGCGTTCCCAGTTCAGTGCAGAGTTGTGCTTGTTGGTGTGAGATTATCTGCTGAAGGTGAAAACTGCCATTATCATTAAATTAAAAACAACCACCAAACATCTGGGTCCTCACAGAAAGCAACATAAAAGCAACTTTTGTTGTTCCTGCAGCCGCATGTAAAATGTTCCCAATCTGGAGCAAATAGTTCTGATATATTAGTCATTTCATATCTACAGTTTTTTTTTTTTTGTCTTTTTAAGCCAAGTAACAACAAAATAGAGCGACTGGTGAAAAACAAGCGAGGAGCATGATGATGCGCTTCAAATTAAAGGTTACTTTTATTCATCTTCAGCTTTGAGTGAGCTAAAAACAGGAATAAAATAAAATAAAACCATTTCTGGTGTCAGTTATCTACAAAAACAAGCCCAAAAGAACGAAAAAAAAGAAAAAAAAAGAAGCATCTATGTCACATCCATGATGGTGATCTTGAATGATTGGTTCTGAAAATGGAAGAAAAACAAAAAAAGAATGTAGTGGATCCGCCCGGTTGGATCCACCGGTGTCCCGCGGTGCCGTCACCCCCCCCCCCCCCCCCCCCCCCAGCACACAGACAGACTAAAGCTGACGCTTAGCATTAAACCGTGCCGGGCCTCATCATTTACAGCCAAAGCTCTCTTCTTCATGCGTGATGAACGGGCAAAAAACAAACAAAAACTCGTCTTTACATAAAAAAAATAAAGGGGAAGAGGAAGAGAGGAGATGAAGGGATGTACATGGTGAGAACAGCGACTTGCTGCGGATCATTCACGCTCTTTATTCACACAGCCACACAGAGAAGTACGACACAAAGAGCAAAACAAACGCTTAGAAAGTGTTTCGTTCAGGAGAGACCTGACTGAACCCTGGTTGTCTTTGTTGCTGTTAAGTGCCAACGAAGGAACACGTTAGGGAGGTAGAGAGGAACGGAGAAAAGAAAGCAGGTGTTGGGCCGACAGAGGGAGGGAGGGAGGAGGTGGGAAGAGCCTGGGCGGCTGTTATTTCTTGGCCTTGCCGGCCTTGGCTGCGTTCCTTGGAGGAGTGACGGGTCTCCCCAGCCCCACGCCTCCTCCTCCGCCGCCATACGGGTACAATTTCTTATCTGCAGGCTTCAAAATCTACAAGACAAAAAAATAAAGAAACTTTGATGAGACTGGGTACAGCACACAACTTTGTAAACTTTCCCACGGGTTATGTCCAGATAATTGGAGACTCTACTAAACATTCGCTGCTTTAATCGTCTTTTTATTATTTAGCTGAAGTTGAACTTTAGGCTGTGCTGTCAGATATAAACCAGGGGTCCAAACATTTTGCCATGGGGGCCAAAATGTGCAAAAACATAATCTTTTCATTTCAATCTGCTCAACAATAAACTAAACACTTTTTTTGATAACGAAAAAAGCTAATTAGCCGGATCCCTGTAGAATCAGTCTACTTTTTGGTAAAAAAACAAAACAAAAAGTGCTCTTATTTACTATTAAATTAACTTAAATAAAAAAACTCTAATCTGGGTAATAAAAGATCAAAACTTTAAATGTGTCTTTTTTGAAAGGCCTTGTATTCATGTGTATCTGCATCAACCTGAGCTGGCCAAACCAACTTCTCTAATTGACTGAGGGCCCAACGTCCTTCAGAGGGCCACACTGTGGACAAGCAGCTAGAAACGCTTTTATCAGCCTAAAGTCACATTACTGCAACGCTCTGTGTGTCGCAGTCTCAGTCAAGTCGTTCTAAAAAGCAGCTGAACGACTTAACCAACGTGAGCACATCACCTCCAGGATTTGATTGGTTACATATAAGTTAGGCTTCATGATGGGATGGTTTTCTTTATCAGTAACGGTCGGCTGGAGAGCAGGAAGCTGAATCTGGGAATAATCGTCTCATCTTCAACACGCCTGAGGCGACGCTACGACTGCTGGGGCTCCTCCAGGATTAAATAAACTAAAAGGAGCAGAGGTCCGGGCGTCTACACGCTTTATGAGGTTGCTGGGTGAAAGCAGTGAAGCTGAGGTAAGGAGATGATTTTCCTATTACTGCCACCAGGTGGACTGGAGATGTACTGCAGTCAGTTTTCTTTCCCTCTACATCACCAGGCTGATTTAAACATTCCCCACAGCCTTTTAGAACAGTGGACACCCAAAGCACAAATTACCCAGGGTTCCTTTCACCTGGGTAAAAAGATCCCAGGTATTTAAATCACTGGATAAACGGTAGCCACCCTACGTTTCTGACTGATGGAGTTTCTGGGTTGATCCTGAGATCATCGACACGCTTCTTCTTGAATGTTCCTTTTATTCAGGAAAGCTTTAAATACACAGCAGCACTGTAGCATTTTAGCCGTTTTCTCTGCTTAATGATTAATTTTACTGTAAAGCACGGTCTTGTCTGGTTGGTTGTTTTAAAGAGCTTCCTAAATAAATGAAAACGCCTAAAATTTTCACATTTTTCTAGTGTAGAAAACCTCGACTTTGTCTTCTTGTAAGGCAGGTTTGATGAGCAGTTCTGAATGAAACTAACATTTTAAAATAATCTAAATAGAATCCAGCAGCCTGAGCAGAGAACAGGAAGCTTTAGGGTCTTACACACCTGGAAGGAGCACATGAGCGTCTCGTCCACGCTCATCATGGCGCCGGCGTTGTCGAACTCTCCACAGTAGTTGGGAGCCGAGAAAAGAGTGACGAGTTGCCTCTTTGCAAAAAACTCGTAACCGTCTTCAACCACCTTAGAAGAGAAAACTGGAGTTAAAAGAGGGAATAAAACGTCTGTAGGTAGTTAGGAAGACTGTCTCCTTTAAGATGTTTTCTGTCCAGTTGTTGCATGATAAATAACTGGCAAAGCAAACAAAGCAGCAGACATTAATGTAAATATCTACAGCTTTTTAAGGAGTAAACTAGTCAGAACCTTTTAATCTCATTGGCTCTTCAAGTAGAAACATGAAGAAAATATCAGTGTTGTTGCATGTACACCCACAGCGTGATTGCACCAACTCGTCTCACTGCATTAAGCCACCAGACCATGACGGAGCAACGCCTCAGGAACACCTTCCTGATCAGGCTCCCTTTAGTTTACATCCAGACGTTTTATTTTGGTTATTAAAGTATTGACACTAAACTCAATGGCCTTTCTGGAAAATATCCCAACAACCAGGCTATAAAAAACACTAAATGTGATGATTTTAAGCTTTTAAGGCGCTAAATGATGGAGTTAAAAACTCTGTCCTGATCTTCTGGGCAGCGAACGCACCACACGTGACTGAGTGATCGACAGTCAGACCTCCTCACATTCACCATCTGTAAACTTTATGAAACTATAGGCAGAAGCCCAGAGAGGTTAGAGACCTTAAAGGAAATTGTATTTTCAAATATTTGTTCAGATGTATCTGCAGATTATTTCAGCTGAGAGAGAGAGAGAGAGAGCAGGATTGTCAGCAGATAACAGGAAGGCTGAGCGGAGTCCAGCAGAACTGCTGCTTTACGCTGCAAAAAGGGACTAAAAGTAAATAAATTAGTGTATTTTCCCTTGATTTGAGCTACATAATATTATCTGCTAATGGAATGAGTATTTCTACCCCTAAAATAAGATAATTAGATATCCTGCACTTGAATTGTTCCTATTTTTAATTGAACAAAAAAATCTTATTCCATTGGCTTATTTACCTGCTCTAATCAAGGAAAAATACACTGATTTCAAGAATGTTTAACTTTTTGCTATTTCTTCTTAGTAAAGGAACATCTTTGATATGGAGTCTTCTGGAAAAGTCAAAGTTAATTTAAGGACCTGCATTCTTTAGGGAATAGGCACAAAGTCCGCCGCTTCCTTAAAGTTAGACACACTAATCGTTATTAATCGTAACTAAAGGTCGTTAAGCCTGAAATGTAAACTCTTTAGCTGTAAAACTCTTGTTTTCTCTTTAACAAATGCGAGGTGATGTTGTCCCTGCTGCTCATATAAAACATTTAAAGGAAAATCATGTTTCTCATGTTCCGGTATCTCTTTACAGTTTCCAGAAACTGCAATCACAAAGATGTGAGACGGATAGGAAGTAAAATGTGTAAATAAGCTTTTTACCGACATGAAAAACACCCAGATCCCTCATTTTTTCCAGGAACGCTGAGAAATGTTTTACAAAACGACAGAAACAGGGAATCAACCCAGAATGTACCTGGTGTGCCCTGCATATTAGGTCCATGTCGTGTTTGTGCAAAAACTTGGCCACCACGTCTGCCCCGAAGGTGAAGGAGACGCCGCGGTCGTTCTCCCCCCAGCCCAGCACGTCTTTGTCCGGGTCGGCCCACAGCAGGTCGCACAGCAGACCCTGGTCCGGTACGTCTGTGGGCCGCATCACTCTGCGGATCTGCTCCATGGACTGCAGATCAGGAGAGAGACCTGCAGAGGACGCACAGCTTTCAACGCCTCATCCACTCTTCAGAGAAAAAAAGAAAAAGCAGCAGAAAAATGCAGGAAAGCAGGCGTACCTCCATGACAGCAGAATATTTTCTCGTCTACAATAGCAGCCACGGGTAAACAGTTGAAGCAGTCTGTGAAGGTCTTCCACAGCTTGATGTTATACCGCCGCTTACCTGCAGCAGGAGGAAGCAAAGCATCACTTCTGCACACCCTTCACATTTTAACGCCGTTTATTACACGGGCGGCGCCGCGTACTCACACTCGTCATAAAAGCCGTAGATTCGATTAATGGAGGCGCACTCGTGGTTGCCGCGCAGCAGGAAAAAGTTCTCGGGGTATTTGATCTTGTAGGCCAGGAGCAGACAGATGGTCTCCAGCGACTGCTTCCCTCTGTCCACGTAGTCGCCCAGGAACAGGTAGTTGCTCTCTGGAGGGAAGCCTCCGTACTCAAACAGCCGCAGCAGATCGTAGTACTGACCGTGGACGTCGCCTGCAGGGGGCAGCAGAGGCGCACGGTTAGAGGAGCGCCTCAGAGATCAGCCACACCATCATCACAGGTCTATCATCGCTGTGCAGCGTTTGTAAATGCTCTAATGGGGAGTGAAGCCACTCACCACATATTTTTAAAGGAGCCTCTAATTCTAGCAAGATGGGCTGGCTCAGGAAGATCTCCCTGGACTTGAGGCAAAGGCCACGGATCTCGTTCTCCGTTAGCTGAACGTTCTTCCCCGGCCGGGAGCCTTTGACTGGCAGAGGAGAGAGAAAACGGAGAGATAAGATGTTTTATGGACGAGACATTATCAAGACAAACATGTACTCTGAGCTTCAGCAAAGATTGACATTCAGCCGAGGATTGTGAACCAGACTGGACAGCTAACACCTCCCACAAACCAAATGTTGTCAGATTCTGTTTGCACATCAGACTTGCAGACATTTCCACAGGTACTCGCATCCTTTAGGTAGTTTTTTTTTTGTGGAACTGAGAAACTGGCAGGGAAACAAACAGATCTCGCCGTCAGCCTTAAACGAGGTCGCTCAGGTCACACGGATGTGGAAACTAAAACTAAAGCACTTCCCCTTTAATGTGACGCTTCAGAGGCAAATTATGCAAAGGCTTTATTTAAAGGCCTTTTAGGCACGAGCGCTCAGAGAAAGGAAAGAAACAGGTAGTGATGGACTCGTCTCTCACAGCAGAGTGAACATGGTGTTCTAATTCTGACGTTATCTCAGGAATTCAGCAGGTTTATCGACTGTCTGCTTATCACGCATTTTCACACACAGCACAGAGTGGAGGGGAAACAAAGCGCCGCGCCGATCACAAGACCAACAACACTCCAGGCCTCATGTCAGCTGCGCTAATACAAAAGCAGGCAGGCCCGGGGAAACATTTCAGGAAAGAGGAACGGCGTGGAATCGTACAGCCGGCCCGTCCTCATCGCCGCGATT